>NC_091938.1:27218425-27498425 GCF_041260155.1 Ptychodera flava | reverse complement strand
TATGCCTTTAAGCGTGACAGTTGACTTAAGCCATCACCCCTGCCGCACGAGGGTATACACGAGACTTTGGTACAATGCGCGACATATTGCACTCGCCTATCGGCGAGTGCTATATTGAGCGGATTGTAACAAAATCGAGTGAATACCCGACTGCGGCGGGGTTATTGCTATTATACTATATCAACTTGTGTGTCTTTGTTGTCCTCTTTCGGTTTTTTCATTACTTTAAGCCCAAATGCAGAAAACTTACGTCTGAGAGATCAAACGTCGGAAATTCAGCGCCTGAAACCGAGAAGTTTATAAGTTGGATTACGTACACGCACACAGCATCCCACAGGGAGCTCTTCCTCCTTGTTTATGTGTGTGTGTTTGTTTGTGTGTAGTGTAGCGTTTGTGTTTTTTCATTTGTTATTTTTTATAAAATAACAGCGAAAAGCTATTTTGTTTATAGTTGTCAACAAAGAGCAGTTTATTTATTTGTTTGTTTGTTTGTTTGTTTGCTTGTTTGTTTGTATCTCCGGTGTTTAGGATGCCCTCTATACTGGTAATATAGTGACTTAAGACTAACCCTAACCCTAACCCTAACCATCGGAAATACATATTAACCCCTTTTCTGCCAGACAGTATCACTTCCCCATCAACCAAGTCAGTAAAAAGCGGTATTGAGCCAAAACTTGACGTATTTTCACCATCTTGGCTTGGTCTGTTATAGCATCTTTAGTCCAAAAAAAATCAAGTTTACAGTGTTTATGTTTTCAACAGCCTTCAAACGTACAGTATTATGTTAAAATACACCATATGGAATATGTTGTGTTTCATTAATTTTAACCGTCTTGACCTGATGGTGAAATATGGACTTGGCAGGAAAAGGGTTAACAAACAAACAAACAAACAAACAAACAAATGAAAAAATTAATAAATTGCTCTCAAATAAAACAAACAGCTTTTCTCTGTTATTTTATTAAAATAACAAATACAAAATAGAAACACTTACACACAAACACAGACACACACACAAAAAAGGAGGAAGAGCTCCTTGTGAGTATCCTACGATAAAATACACATTTCATTCATCATCATCATAGCGTTTTATTCGCATGCAATGCGAACACTATACTCAAAATTATCTGCTGCAGACAAAGAAAACGGGTGGTAACAATTTTTTTCGTAAATTACATAAGAACAATGATCCTGGCTTTTTTTGGCAGATTTATCCCATTCTGTACCGTATACGTCTACCGTCATGTCATGACATTCAGAAATGGTACAGTGAGGTTACAGGAGCTATTTTTGATGGATAATTTGGACATCAATTGTACTAGAAAACAAGCAGTTTTGAAATAATTCAGACGTGGAATGACTGCAACTGTGATGAACTGTTGTCCAGAGTGTGTTGCCCGATGCATCGAGAGCTGGCACCGTTCGCTTCATTTGATGTCAACTGTCGTCGCAGTCGCAAGGAGTCATGTCATCCCATTGTTATAGAGCATTCGTTTTTATAGGGAGGGGGTCGCTGGAATTTGAGCGAAAAATAAAATGTAATAAGCGACCCCCCTTTAGAGAGGGTTAGGGTTAGGGTTAGTCTTAAACAAATCAAATTTCTCCAAATCAAATTTCTAAAATTCGACCCCCCCCCAATTCATCATTTGTGAAATGTGACCCTCTCCAAAAAATCATCAGATTTGATTCATTAACCCTTCGCACCCTATGGCCCTGGGCTGAAAAATTAGGCCCTTCAAAAGTGTTCGCAAAAAAGAGTTACCCACCCCAATTTTCATGCACAAAAAACAGCGACCCTCCCCAGATGTCACAGTCTGTATCAATAATATCTTAATTGACTTATAATTTCCCATTTGACCTTTGAACTTTCAAAGAATCCTTTTTGAACTTTACAAATAATCACTGGGTGAAATTCCAATATCATATTGGTTTTTCAGATCTGCTCTTTCAAATATGATATTCTCGTCACGTACATTTACATCAAATTGTCAAAGCACAGATTTTAATAGCTAGTTTTGTATTGTAAAAAAATATTCAAAGTTTCCTCACATACATGTACCACAATGTATTGAGAATCAACATTTTGGTGAAATTCCAAAATCAATTTTTTTTGCACACACATGAACTTGTAATCGCCCTAGTCTAATCAAGTACACTAATATCAATAATCAAGCGTACATAAATACACAGATTTAACTAGTTTTGTATTGAAAAAAAATATTCATAGTTTCCTCATTGACATTTTGGTGAAATTCCAAAATCAAATTTCTTGCTCACACATGCACCGGTAACTACCCTAGTCTGATCAAGTACATTAATATCAATAATCAAGAGTCTATAAATACACAGATTTACCAAGTTTTGTATTTTAAAGGAAATTATTCATAGCTTCTCATAAACTACTCACAGATTATATATTATAGCCCAAACATGGGAGTATGTGCCCGAGGGCAGGTGACCATTTGCCCGACGTAAGGAGGGCAAATGGTCTCCTGCCCCGAGGGTACAAAGTCCCATGTTTGGGCTATAATGTTTTTATTACATGCCTCTCCGAAACATCTGTCACTCAAAATATTTAGATTTATTGGCAAATGATAATTCCATGCTTTATTTCCATGTTAGACGAAAATCCTTTAAAAAATGGAACGATTTTCATCATCGAATGGCGCAATGATATATTTAAACTACTGTTATGCGGTTTATCAATTTTTTTCTGTATAATTTTCCAAAACCGGATTTCCTGTGCAAAACATGAAATGTCGACATTTTTACATAAAAAGTTATCAAGTTGAAAATAGTTCCGTTTCACTTTCAGTCCAATGGTGACTATGCGGCCCTCGACGTCATCGACGAATTAACATTGAATCCTTTGGAGCGCGCGACGTTCGATATACGAGGCATGTAATAATATGTATGGAGGACCTGTGTATTTTCTATTTGCTTGTGAGTTCTTGTGTGTTATCAATGTATAACTAGGGAGTCTAGGACGGAACTTTCCAGAGACTGTTTTACGTTGCATGCTGCACTTCAAGGTTTGAGTGTCAGTGTGTGCTTTTTAAGTCAGATATTTCTGTATTTTGAGTTTTACTCAAGTCAGCAGATATGTAAAGAAACCGGTGAGTGGCAGAGATCGAACTTTATGCGGATCGGACTGTTTATTTAAACCCTACGCCATCCTCTACTTAGTCGATCGAACGAACATTGCTCACAAATGAAAGCCGTGCCGTATATGTGCAATGTTCACTGCACACAGAGATGATAGTATCAGTATCACCACAAATTGAAAGCTGATCTTTCTGCAGCAAATTGTGTGTTAACTACGAACTTTATTCAGTTTATGAGTTCAGTCAGATGTCTGAGATTGTCATGAGAACATTATTTGTGATTGTTCCACTGAACTTTTGTCGATGCGCGGAGTTTGAATTCAGAGGAAGACGAGTAGAAGTACGAGTGTCCCCGGAGAGCCGACCGGAAGTAAACAAATATCCAAGATGGCTGCGCCAGTGGTAGCTGAACTGGTAGCTGCGGAAACGCAGCTATCTGTTGGCCGGGGAGGGGGGGGGGCGGCCGGGGGGGGCGTGCGTCGCTATGCGGGTCAAAGGTCAACCCCGCCACGGATAGCTGTGGGCCAACTGCCAGCGAAAGTGGATCTATTACGACGTCACAACATGTATCGGAACTTTGAACATTCGAACGAGCGATATCCGTATTAGCATATCAATAGAAGTCAAAGTTCGCTGCTGGAGTGAAAATCTTGAGTACTCCTTGGAAAATCAGCCGAATTACGTAAACGAACCAGAAATTTTGTTCACAAAAGGAGTTAGGGAATGAGCAATAATCAGAGTTCAGGCAGGTATAGGTCATTTTATTGAATTACGCTCACTTTGGTTTATTTTGCCGTTCAAAGTTCCGATACATGTTGTGTCGTCGTAATAGACCCACTTTCGCTGGTAGTTGGCCCGCAGCTATCCGTGGCGGGGTTGACCTTTGACCCGCATAGCGATGCCCGCTACCCCACCGACAGATACTGCGTTTCCACAGCTACTGAACTGGACGCTGCTTAGCAGTGTTGTCGCCGACTTTCATGTGCAGACATTACACCGGACTTACAATCGCGCTCATCGTCGAACAATAGTTAAAGTCGCGTGTGAACTATTTGTGTTTCCGAGCCGCGTGGTCAAGTCTAAGGTACCTCTCCGTTAATGTTAAGTTTTTCATAGAAATTGTTAAGCATTTAGAAAGGGTTTGAACAGAGTTTTTGTACTGAAAGTGTGTTCGACTCCTGCCGTTGGGAGGTCGATCAGTACGGTTATTGTTACCATAGAATAATATTTGTAGTATTGAAGTACAGTTTTACTCTTTTGTATGTAGACGGCGATAATTTGACAGAAGATAGTAATACATGGAAGTTGTTTGTTACATTATATGAGTGTGGTAGTTCCTCATTCCATGCCCCATGCTCTGTAGCCCTGCGTACAGGTCTGTGTGTTCCCGGCATTATACGGCCTCCACCACAGCCCTGCAACGGTCTATGAAGATAACTGAGGTCTCTGCGGCCCGGATCTGGACCGCAATGAAAAAATGGTCTTTTTGGCCGAAATTCTGCTCTATCCGGGCAAAATCCTTTCCCTGCCTACCTTTACCTCCTAACCTACCCCAGAAAAGATGCGATTAACTTCTCCTAATGTCCAAAACCGCTCGTTTTCTGAAACATAACGTACTCGACAAGTTGTTTACCCATGGAGATCGCCATTTTGAATCTCGCTGCAGAGACCCCAGTTATCTCCATAGACCGTTGCAGGGCTGTGGTGGAGGCCGTATAACGCCGGGAACACAGACCTGTACACAGGGCTACATGCTCTGTTGCTGCTCTAGAGAGGTTAACGCTAGTATCAGACTTGTTGGCCCTGCTAGAGAAATAAATTTGGCTGAGCTTTGGTCGGTTATCATTCTGCCGTCTCGAAACATCGGTTACACAAGCAACATTTCGGTGAAATTCCAAAGTCAATTTTTTTTCCATAACTCCATGCAAACCTCAAACCTTTGTAAACTTTGACCCCCTTTCAATCATTGATTGTAAAATTTGACCCCCCTAAAAACAGTTTTGTAAAAGTCAACCCCCCTGATTTCCACCGACCCCCCTCCCTGTAAAAAACGAATGCTCCCTTATTTTGAACTTCTTGGTCTACATCGTTAGACCTCTCTGGTCTGTTACAGCCTAGACTTTGGGAAAGAATATCTGACATACTGTTACTTTAAGGAAATGTCAATTTACTTGTGTATGAACGAATACTTAGCTTCAGTTTAAAGAGCGGTAGGATATATCGTGTCTCGACTCCCGTTGCCCAAGTGCACGGTGCACCGCTGTTGCCCTAATGCAATGATTTACATATTATTCCCCAATGTGCAATTTCAGAGATTTCTTTCATTATCGATTCCAACTTATTTTCACCAAGAGGTGAATTACAGACCCATGCTTTATCTGTGTATCAAAATTCGGACTTCGGTCTCTGAAATAAAGCGGACTGTCTCGGTTTTCTCGAGGGACTATGGTTTAGATTGGTACGTTCAAATGAAACGACGACGTTCGAACATGCTGGTTTTGGGGCCGTTTTACTACCGCTGTCAGTGCTAAAACAGAATTTTAGCATCGGAGGAATGAGGTCTCGTCCAATCAGAATGTCGCATGGTAGATGCTATAATATAATACTCTGTTTTTTACTAATTCTAAGGTTTACATGGATGAACGGTTTTAACACCCCCTACTTTGTATCACCAAAGGTGTTGAAATAAACCGAGTCGATACAGCGAACTGAGTGAGGCTTTCTCGATAACGAACATCTCTTCGATAAGCGTTTTTTTCCTGTCTGCCATATAGCTCGAAATGTCTGGAACAAGATTTAAGAAAAGAAACTAATCCCACTCCATGTCACTTCATCAATCCCCGTCTGTGATATTGCTACTGTACGTAATGTCATCGCCTTTTGACCATCTGATCTGTAAGGGGTCTCGGCTGCGAGGCATGGCAGTGAGAGATGCTAATCTCCAAATGGATTTACTGCATCTTTATGATTTTCTTGGAGAGTAGTAGTCGCTGCGTTGTAATCCTTGAAGAAACATTTTAGAATACAAGTGAAAACATGTTACGCTGTCTGTATTGTAACTATGCCCATCCTCGATGGCTTCCCGACTGCTATCTTCTTGACGCAGTTGTAGAATTATTTAATTAACAACGGGGAAATATCTACGCGCGCTCTCACATCTTCAGCATAATACGTGACATACTGTAATCATTTCAACGAAGTCTATAGAATCGTATTCTACTGAACATACGCAGGTTCCAGTAAAATAGTTTGTCAAGAAATCAATGGTCATTTATGGGGCATTACACATCGTGTTCATACGATCTTTAATATCAAGGACATTTTTCACATATTAATAAAATGCATTGAAAATTGTTTTAGAAATAAACGTTATTGGCATCGAGTAGTACGAGGCAGGAAGCTATCTTGCTCAAAGTGTAAAAGTTACCGTTTCTGCATTTCTTTGGATGTCTCCACCTCGGCGTGTCACCTATATCTGTACTGAAGTTGATCTAACTTACAAATGATCCTAGAAATCTTTGCGATGTCAGAAGATGTCAAAATTAGTAATTTGGACGCTTTTACGCCCAACAAGGTCATCTGTTTCAGACACTTCAATGGTCAATAACTGGTTAAAGTACCAATACCTCTGTGAGCACATTATACTGCTTCCTGTAGGACATAAGCCATTTTGTAAAGATAGTATAACAGTCACAAGCTTAGACAAAAACTCTTCACCTTAGACAAAAACTCTTCACCGTAAAGAGTCATTTTTAATTTCACATTCATAGGTTACATTGTGTTAAGATAACGTTAGAAGATTTCTTTCAGTAGTTATTATATGTTAGACAAAGAAGAGCGTAAATTTAGGGATAAAAGAAGTGCAAAGAATATGAGACAGAAATACAATGACAAATGAGAAACACTATTCTTTACGTTCAAACAGAAATTGCAGATGTTGTTTACAGAGCAGTGGTCGTCGCGCTGCGCATGCTCATGAGGGGGGGGGGTCCCCCTGTTGAAAACACATCCAAGAAAGCCGCACTAAGTTACTGGTTGATTACAATGTTTGCGATATTGCCGCTTGTTAAAATGGTAGTCGATCTGTCACAAGCATACCCACTTACCAAATCTAACATACAATAAAAGGTCAATTAATCTAAGTTAAATATCTGCTGAATATTGATCAGGATTACACGCTATATTAAAATCACGTTTGATCATGATTTTCGTGAGTTGGGTTTGGCTACTGTTATCGCTCGAGCGTACTTGAGAACGGGCTCTAGTCTACGACATCGCTAGAAAAGACGAGAGCTTTTATTTCCAGATGCCCAACAGGAATCCAGTCGACAATAGACGCAAGCAACAGAAATGTACAGCTCACAGAGCAATGTCTGCTGCAGCAAGAGGAATCTGTTCCTTGGTCTGCGTGGACGTCGGTGCCAAGAGAACCGTGTATATGGCACGCCCCTCTCGGCTGTGGAGAATCCGACTCAACTAGCCCCCGTGGTGTAGTGCAAACGAGAATTCAGAGTACAGGTATCAAGTCAATATGTCTTTCTGTAGAGTTATCTCATTTGACCGTGGATTCAGACCTGCTCGGCAATCAGGAGTGGCAACAACAAAGTTTGCGTAGCGTAGGCCTACACAACGCCGTTCGATCACTGCTAGGGACTGGATACAAATTACAGGAGGGGGTGGGCCGGTGTTTTTTGTTTTGGGGGGTGGTCGCCATTTTCCGCGCAAGCATTTTTGAAGGGTCATAAAATTTTGCGTATGCCTATGGGGGAGGGTCACCTTTTTTATGCATCAAAGCTGAAATTGCATGTACACATATTGAAGAATATGGAATACTGGAAAAAGAAAAAATACCACCTGGAACTTTCATTTTCTGCCATTTCCATTTTCGGCGCGCCCTTCGGGCGCAAGTTTAAGGGTATAATAAACATGTATTGATGATCCAAGCAGCCATATTGATTAGAGCTGCCATGTCATGATTTCTACTTATCCAACTCCTCAATTGTGCATAACTGTCCCCTATAATGACTCTTTCAGTAACAATTTGGGAGATCACTTATTTGATATCATTCTCCCAGTCGCAATACATTGGGTATAGGTCGATGTCAAATGTTCATGTCGCCTTATGTACATTTTTTATTTTTTGAGGACACTCAGAATACAAACTATTCAGAATAGTGCAAAATGTCATCAATAACAACTGGAAGCTTCAGGTCGAACAACTTTGAATAAAAATTTAGGATCAGATAACCTATGAGTTATTTGTAGTTTCCTCATAGCCTACAATGTATAGTGAATCAACATTTCGATAAAATTCCAAAATCAACCATGGACTTGAAACCACTCTAGTCTAATCATTAACATTAATACTAATAATTAAGTGTACATAAATGCACAGATTTACCTAGTTTTGTATTGGAAAAAAATATTCATAGTTTCATCATAGACTGCCATGCATAGTGAATCGACATTTCAGTGAAATTCCAAAATCAAATTTCTTGCACAACCATGGACTTGAAACCACTCTAGTCTAATCATGAACATTTATACCAATAATCGAGTGTACATAAATAGACAGATTTGCCAAGTTTTGTATTTTAAAACAATTATTCTTAGTTTCGTCATAGACTACAATGTATAATGGATGAACTTTTTATGCGAAATTCCAAAAACAAAGTTCTTGCACACAGATGCACGTGTTACCACTCTCTTCTAATCAAGTACAATTATGTCAATTATTAAGGGTCCATATATGCACAAAAAGTGCATATTATTAATCGTGAAAGTTTTTTTTACAGTTCTGTCATAGACTCCCATGTACAGTGTATCAACATTTTGAGTGAAATTCCAAATCAAATATCTTGTTCATATGTGCACTTGTAAACAACCCATGCTAATCAAGTATATTTATATCAGTTATTAAACATCTATAGATGAACAGATATGGCTAGTCTTATATTGGAAAATACACGTCATAGTTTTTTTATAGT
Organism: Ptychodera flava; assembly: GCF_041260155.1. Classification (NCBI taxonomy): domain Eukaryota; kingdom Metazoa; phylum Hemichordata; class Enteropneusta; family Ptychoderidae; genus Ptychodera; species Ptychodera flava. Next base: position 27,489,334 of record NC_091938.1, on the reverse strand, counting down.
CAACTACCATGTATAGTGATCCACATTATCGATGAAATCTAAAAATTACATTTTTCTTGTACACGCATGCACTTTTTACCCGCCACTTCAAGCAAAGTACATTTACGTGAATTATCAGACACATATGATTTGATATTTTTTGGACAAAGCGTTATATCAGCCAAATTTTGCATTCCTTTTGGAAGGGGGATTTCAAAAGTATACTCAAGTCAGAAGGGGGTCCTCAAGACATTGCGGGTTTGTTGGGGTATTGAGTAACAGGGGAGGGCACTTATTTTCATGCACGGATAATGGGGAGGGTCACTAATTTTTGTGCTTGAACTTTTGAAGGGTAACTATTTTTGATGCAGCGGTGTTTCGAAAAAACACCGCCCCCCCTTGTAATTTGTGTCCAGTCCCTTATGACCGTTGTAGCACACAGGATCTCTCGACACGTAACTATGCGTAGCCGTGCAATTTTCCTGTCAAATGGCGCGATAACCCTCTCGTTTTGTCTATTTTTCCTATCATTGTCTATTTCTTGCCACGTCTTACTAGAAGAAGTTAGAAATGGTGGTCAACGTGGTCGCCTGTCAAGTCTGTCGCGGGCCCGGTATATTGTGGGACCGGATTCTCTTATATTCGTGTACGTCAACGAGATGACCGTCTCCTGATCGTTGCAACAGCATCTCCTGTGTCCAGCTCTGGCTTGCCGATCATGATCTTGAGTATAATTTTTGTGTAAGGCATCGTGCTTGTTGCTGGCCTAAATATAAATACTATGTTTGATTATTTTAGTGATGTTTTATTGCTTTACTATACATAGCATTTGTGTACAACCGTGACTGCTGCAGTAAACTCAGGGACATAATGTGCCGAATGTATTGTCTCAATGTTCATATCTTCGCTTCCAAGGTCTCTTGTCCGGGCTGCAGGATGCTTTCCGAAAACAGAGTATTTAGTGGGCAGTAACTGACCCGTGCGAGCGGACGATGCAATCAATGTTTATAGCCTTACATGCAGTTTGTAAATAGAAATACACCACTGAAGTTCGTTAATGTTGCATGATCTTGAGTTTTACAGAGGCGTTTACAAAATGAGGGACGTCTTCCATCTCATTCTGATTGAAGTTGAGAAGACTAATATTTATAAAAAATTATGTTTATCAAGAAAAAAGGCGCGCATGCGCAGCGCGACGACCACTGCACTTCAAATCTGCTATCAATGATTTCTTGCCACTACTGGTCAATAATTCTTGAAATAAAGTTTAGAAATTGAGCTCTTCTCAAAGGATTGTATTTGTAATCGGAGGTTAAAATTTACATTGTTCGACATGTTCCCTTACAGCAAATCTTACAGAGACAACACAGGATATTTCCGGACACAATGGTTCTGTCTTCTCTCCAATGTATCCCTACGCCTACCCAATGGATATTATATATACTACGAACATTCTGACTCCTGCAAATACCCGAATCAAACTTGACTTTGTTGAATTTAATCTGCGTATGGGCGACAACGTTACGGTATTTGATTCGGATGGAGGAATGTTAAAAGTGTACTATTTTGATGAAATCCCCGAGGTTTTAAACACGTCATCAAACTATTCATCAATCGTCCTGTTCTCAGACATTAAGGTGAACAGCAGTGATGGAAGATATCGTTTGGAATTTTTAGGTGAGATGGAGACTCTTAATTATTCGACAGAAACGTGCAGCATTTAAGAGACTTCCATTTGTTTAAAAGAAAGATGCGATATCACAAACATTTGATGAAGCGGCACTGGACGACATTTAAGTATTAAGAGAACATGGTGACGTAAAGAGGGCAATAAAATCGTAAACTTGGACTAAATCATAGTTTGACCCTTAGGTATTCCTGTTGTAAATATGGGAAAATGTGATCAATGTGGTATCGAAAAATTAACTAATTTTACTCGACATGCAACATAATTAACAGTTAACATTGTTGATAGGTATAAGAAATGATCTCTTTTTTTTTGCATTTTTTGATGTCGTCTAGGTGATGATTACTAAAGATTTTTATGAAAAATAACGAGCAATTTAATAATTTTATTGAATAGCGTGATAGCCCCTGTTTGCGTATGTAGATTCTTTCTGACTATTAATGAGGCAATGATGTACCCCCCCCCCCTACAAATGAAGTCAAGAAATCCATAGTAAAAGGACACTTTTTGACAAATGGAAGCAATACAGGCCAGAATTTCAATGGAATGAGCATTGATCTAAGCCGTGAATTTCACTGACGTCCGTAGAATGACATTTTGACATACAAAATTTAGTCGCTAATATTTGATAATAATTCGCATTATCACGGTAACTTAGTTTAAGTATGGAGAAAAAACGTTTGCATAGCCTGTATTCAGCGTAAAGTTTATCAATGCTACTTTTACTGTCTTTGACAGCATTCGTTAATTGCCCATCGCCGGACGAAACTAATGCTGATTTACATCCTGATAAGCAGTCTTACACGCCCGGTGACGTGCTTGTGTTAATTTGCCATGAGGGATACGAAATTTCAACAAACTACACCAATATTACTTGTCAAATTGATGGCTCATGGAATGACAATGTCCCCGACTGCATTGGTGAGAACATCTAGATTTTTTCTTGTTGTTAAATGTATTGTAATGTAGACATTGCAGCAAAATTGAAATAAATTTGAGCTCAACCGCTAGTTTCATTAATTCATAACAACCATGAAATAGGACAAGATAAAAGAAGAGATGTATAAAGAAAAGAAAGACTGGAACATTGAATTGAGAAAGAAAGAAAGAAAGACGAACAGAGACACAGAGAGATACACGGCCACAGATACAGAGGTAAAAATAAAGAACATTATTTCAAACAAGTGACATAGAGAGTCGGAGCATAGCACTACAACACCTGCGTGTATCGATACAAACGCCATGTCGTAATACTTACTAGGTCGAGCAATAGTTCTGCTTGATTTACATGCGTGTACCTCTTAATTTTATTTACTTCATAGCTGTGTCATGCGATGACCCAGGTCAAGTAGAAAACGGTGACTCAAAGGGCGATGACTTTAGCTATGGTAGCAACGTAACGTACGATGTCATGAAGGATATGAGCTGAATGGAACGCAAGCGATAACCTGCTTGTCTGATGGCACGTGGAGCGGTGATGTACCTGACTGTATCAGTGAGTTTGTAATCCAAAAATCTTCACGCGAACATTACATTGGTCGACGCAAAAACAAAACTATATATGCCGATTTCCTTACGGAATGTTCGTTTTGTAGCACTCTCCAGAATTGAGATTGTTGCCGTTTAGCAATCCATAGACTGTTGAATAAACTGCTCGAGACAATCATTGTCTTTCGAGGTTGAAATTTTCATGCCATTATATTAATAAGGCCTCCTTGTGTGACGTGTTACATGTCAATTTCCGTTGTTCAAAACTTTCAGTCATATCATGTGAGGAACCAGAGAATGTGGAAAACGGAGACAGAATAGGCGATGACTTCACGTATGGCAGCAATATTACATACAAGTGTCACGAAGGTTATTGTATCGAAGGGCCAGAGATTATAACCTGCAAGTCCGACGGAACCTGGAACGAGGATGCGCCAGTCTGTATAAGTGAGGAGAGCGCTTACATAGTGTGGTATAACACCCTGAAAATAGTTTATCATTTGTCTTATATTTCACTCAGGCCCTTTGAATGGTTCGCTGTGACTTGATGACGTTTGTGATAAATGCTAGGCATCTTCAAAAGATTGTACATTCTGAAAATAGATAGCTTGAAATTTAAGATATTCGATAGGCTTTGAGGTCGACATTACTGTTTTGACATTGTGCTGAGTACTTAATTGCCGAACTCTTTATCGAACATTTCAATGAAGCACTAAACGATCCGTGATTGTACTTTGTCTTCGTGTAGAACATTTTGAGTATTTTTAATTTTTTAAACTTTTGCGTCGGTCATTCCACTTTTTTATAATAATTTATTATTTATACGTCCACCCGTTTTTTTCCCTATGACATTTTATGCATAATTTTCCAAGGCTATGTGCAAATTTAACCTTATTCCGTTTTCTAATAGTCAGCGTGATTTTGTAAAATTGAAGATAATTTTGGCAAAATCATGATCAGGTATGAAAGCTGCATAAAGAAATTTCCATGCTATTATATAAATAAGTCCTCCTTGTATGATGATTTACATGGTCATCTCCATTATCAAATCTTTCCAGTCGCGTCTTGCGGGGACCCAGGAAATGTGAAAAACGGAGACAGAATTGGCAATGACTTCACGTGTGGCAGCAATATTACATACCACTGTCACGAAGGTTATTATATTGAAGGGACAGAGACTATCACCTGCCAGTCCGATGGAACCTGGAACGAGGATGTGCCCGTCTGTAAAAGTAAGAAAAGTACTTGCACAGCGTCGTAGAATTTCCTGAAAGTAGTTTCATCATTTGTCTTATATTTCACTCAGGCCCTTTGAACGGTTCGCTGTGATTTTATGATATATGTGTTAAAAGCTAGGCATCTTCATAAAGATTGTACAGTCTGAATATATAGTTAGCTTGAAATTTAAGAGGCACTCCCACTTGGTAACATTTTTAAAACATATTTTTTAATGCTAACGGTCGATATTTGACGTGGCGACTCCGCGCGGTTCGCGAGATATCGATAAAAACATGTCATTTTCCGAGCGTATTTTTCACATCCCGAAGTTTTCGATCGTTTCTGGTTATGACCCGAAATCCCCCGAAAGTGTGTTGTTGTGCTGATTGACGATATTCTAAGGAGTCCAAAAACGTTCGAATGACGCAATTAATTTACCTCCTACTGCGATGACTTTATATACATCATTATCAATGCCTTTACCTCTGGCAATTCGTTTTTAAAACTTCTCCTTAGTTTTTGTCGTTTTCATTATTCTCAATCAGTTGTATTAAATTTTAAACAATACCACATAGATATCAGTTTTTACGTGTAAATATTAGTTGTCTCTGATGACTACATTTTGTCGTCTGCCACACAGTTAAGCGTGGTTCGATACATAGCGGCCGCCGCGTGTGGGGTGCGCGCATACCACGCGGCGGCCACTATGCATACTATGTATCAACCGCACCTATCTATGCTAGTCACCTATGCGAATTCTGGTGGAATCAGCAAACTTTGTTTTTCGGGATTTTTTGCCGAGTCAGTAGGACTCGGCTTTCTCCCTAGTCCAGTCAATCTACGCCAAAAAAGGGGTCAACCTACGACTAATTGCAACAGAAATCATTTCTTCACCATGCATTCTGGAAAGGTCGTAGAAATAACATACTAAAAGTATAATAAAATCTAAGGGGTGCAACAGTGCCTAATTTGCATAAATGTAAAGGGGGCTCATGGGTATAAAATTGTCGCTGATAGATGGTTTCTACTTAAAATATGTGGCTAAACATGCTTTTGATACAAGTTTTTAGGCTTATTTGCCTCGTTTTTGGTCTAGGCAATGTTGTTGAAAATATTTGTCGTCATGGAAATATTCCTCATTTGCATAAATCCAATATGGCCGCCACAACACTTCACTTTTCTTAGTTTTTCTCGAATTAATAACTATTTTTAAGCTACTACTGACAGCAATAGAATAATTTTTTCACATTGTATTTTAGACAAGTCCTAGAATAACATACTAAAAGCCGAGTACAATCTAGAATTGTAAACAGTGCCTAATTTGCATAGATGTAAAAAGATTATGGGTACAAACTTAGTGCTGATAGAATGTTTCTGCTAAAAATAATTGCTAAACATGATATGTTATGCAGGTTTTTGGCTTATTTGCCTTGTTTTGGTTTAGGTAATGTTGATGGAAATATCTAGTCGTCATAGAAATATTCCTCATTCGCTTAAATCCAATATGGCCGCCACAACCTTCACTTTTCTTTGTATTTTTCCCAATTAATAACTATTTTTAAGCTACGTCTGACAGCAATAGAATTATTTATCCACTGTGTATTTCAGAGAAGTCCTACAATGACATACTAAAAGCCTCGTACAATCTAGAAATGTAAACAATGCCTAATTTGCATATATGTAAAAAGATTATGGTTATTAACTAGGTGCTGATAGAATATTGCTACTAAAAATATTCGGCTAAACATGATATATTCGGATTTTGGGCTTATTTGCCTTGTGTTTGATTCAGGCAAGGTTGATTAAAATATTTTGTCGTCATAGAAATATTCTTCATTTGCATAAATCCAATATGGCCACCACAACACTTCACTTTTCTTTGTATGTCCCTAATTAGTAACTATATAAGCTACTTCTGACAGCAATAGAATTTAATTTTTCTTTGTGTATTTTAGAGAGGTCCTAGAATGACATACTAAAAGTCCAATACAATCTAAGAGGTATAACATTACCTAATTTGTATAGATATAAACGGATAAACGGATAATGGAGCAATACATTCACTGATAAAAGAAATATGCATATTGAATTAAGAAAAATGCGACATCATGTTCAAGTAATGTATGCATTTATCTTAATTTTTGTCCAGGCAATATTTTTGAATACATTTTATCGCCCGAGAAATATTCCTAATTTGCCTAAATCAAGTATAGCTGCCACTGCATTTCACTTAAAAATTATATTTAATCTACACAACAAGTAGTTTTTGTTTCCACTCTGTATTGAATGTAGAGAATGACAAACAAAATGACTATTAAGAGGGGAGACAGTGCATAATTTGAATAAATATAAAACTTAGAAAAGGGAACAAAATTGTTGCTGTTAATTAAAAATATATTCAGCAAATTGATATTTTATTCAAGCAATTTGATTATTTAATGTACTTTTTTGTTTGTAGGCAATGTATAAAATCATTTAAGACTCCTCATTTTACATAACTGCAATGTGCCCCTCCTACCACTTTACTTTTCCCTGTTTTGACCTATAGTATAAATGACTATATATAATGTTAAAAAACAACGGAGATCATTAGAACTAAATTTTAGTAGGGTCATGGAAGTTACATATCGCAAGTTTAAAGGCCTGTGTTGGCACCAGATTTTCTCATCAGAAAATTTACCCACCAGATTACAATTTCAATGGAAAACAAAAGGCTATTACACCTCAATCATTCTCTTACAGACTAGAACAAAGGCGATCCCAGGGATCGCGAAAAGTGTATTTAATGAAGTTGTGCATAAGACAGCTAATTACCCAAATGCTAAATGGGTCATAGATGCTATACAAACCTGGTGCTGATAATCTATTTACGAAAGTGATTTAAGAGATAAGCTGACATTGTAATGACTATGTAACATCATTTTTTGTTTTTAGTTCAGGGAATGTTTTCAAATATATCTTACAGCGATAAAAAAAATATTATTTGCATTTGTCCAATAAGTCAACCATGTCACTTCCTTTTTCTAATTGGAATATGAATTATTTCTTCACCTTAAATACTTAAAAGGTCCAAGAAAGGTATATTCAAACTCTAATACAATCTACATTGTATAAAGGGCTAATTTTAAAAGATTTTATAGGAAATGCCTACACTGTATTAAATGTAATAATTAAAACTTGAAATGTTTAACAATATCATAAAGAGAGATTGGAAGTTTTTACTAACATTGCCAAATATATTTTACCTAATTTTGAGCTATTCCTCATGTGCATAAATCCTATATGATGACCATAAAAATAATTTTCTTTAATTTTTCAAATTTACGTCAACTTATTTTAATTAATTATGTTATCAGTAAAATGAGAAGTTACATTAAGAGACACTGCTTGTTTAAGTTATTTAATACTTTGAATTCTTCCTATTGAAAGATGTCCATTTTATAACTTGAAAGAACATTTGGTCAGTACAAAGAAATTGACGTGGTTATTTATTTTCTGTGTATTTTAACTCATTGTAATGATTATATACAAATAGGGCCTACAGAATGAAAAGCCCTGTAAAAATAAACAATGATTTATTCGTATAGTTCATTTCAATTATCTAGAGAATTTGCATAATGTCAATAACATTGGCAACTTACTGGAAGATTTGGATTTTCTTAATGCATACCAAAATGCTTGGCCAAATAACCAACACTTTGTACTAAGCGAGGCTGAAGAAAATTTGTGTTTCAGCTCTATTTTCTTTTATTTTCACCCTAATATAGATTAAGTGTTGGTAAAATATAATTAAAGACCAGGTTGTGTGGTCACTGGTAAATCAGATATACTTTTGACTGTTTGCAACTTGCCTGTCATGCCACATACAGAAATTTATGATAATAATGATAAATAAATTATAATGATCATGATGATGTAAAGGTACAATTGTTATATACTATATTGCCAATTATTATGAAATATGGATAAGGAAACTGTTCCTTTATCAGCTGAAAGACATTACAATAATCAAAGGACACTGCATTCTCAAAATTTTGAAACTTCTTGAAGACAACAATTGAAAATTAATATAAAGTCATATAATGGACTGAAGAGAGAGATTTCCTGTTTAATCTTACCGTACACAGCCATAGCATTTAAGGAAAAACTGAAAAAAATCTGTTGACTGAATCATGATAATCTAAATCACTGGTAAATGCAAATCTAGATACTTTTCATAATGTTACATTTTCTAGCTGCTCTTTCAAATTTTCATGACCGTGAAACAAGAAAACCAAAATGTGAAGGGATTTGCATCACAGAAGCTGCCGTTAACGAGTTTATCAATTAGGATATCAAATTTGGACATCAAATTATCATAAAATTGGTTATCCTGTATTTTGAACCTTATGGAAGTCTCACCTTCAGATTGGCCAGACTCTCAATTCCTTGAGTGATCGATCTTATGGTGATGATACAAAAGTCTAATAATCTGCAAATGAGAAGTCCATTACATAACAGCCCCATGAGTGATACTTGCACATCTAAGATCTGATATGATACGCAGTACAATTATATCATCCTATGCTTCACATCTTTTCATTGAGTGGCCCTTCCCCATACTTATGGGTTCTACCATGAACTGCAGCAGCATGAATAACCCAAGAAGAAAGCAAAATCTAGACTTTCTGTTGTCAACAAAAGGATTCTGGCTGTAAACAAACGAAACCACCTAGCGGAAGATGTAAACAGAGAGGAAGAGGAAGAAATTTCGATATGATAATGACCATCATAATAATGTCATCACCACTACCATCATGATTCAAATGATGTTCGTATTTATACTAATGATAGTTTAATAATGAGAAAGATGATTCACAGGCACAACTGTTAAGTGTGGGGAACCATTTATTAGTAACTGAATATTTCCATCGTCATTGAAGATAGTGACCAAAAGCATAAAATATTCCTTCAAAAATTTTACTGCAATCGAACATGTTGTAGGATAAAATGACTGAAAATGACAATTGATGTCAAATTATTGAACACGTCAAATGATTTTTTATGAATAACCTTATCGTCGTAAAAGAAAGAAGAATATCCAAAGAAAGAATTCTGATTCCCTTTATTTAAATAGTAATGCTCTGAAACTCTTCTCTTTATTCATTGCATTTCTGAATAACCAGAAAATGTCAATGAAAGCTATTGTAGTCTTATTGTATTCAGAAGACCGTTTGTGTCAATTATGCAAATTAGGCCTTTTGTATTAAAATAATTAGCATGCAAATTAGGTCAACCTCATTTGTTTTAGGTAATTCTTGCAAAACCTTAACAATTTCATTGAGAAAAAAAATTGTTTAAATATGAGCTTAAACATTCATTTTGTCTGAAATAGTGGAAAAACTGCAAATATATGCAAATTACTTAATTTGCATAATCTTTATTGTTCAAGACATTTAGAAATAACTTGTTGAACCTTACTAAATTGTGTTGCAATGAAAAAAGTCACTTGAATTCAGTTTACATGTCCAAAATGTGAGTATAGCAGTCATTTTAAAGGCGATATATAGCTAATTTGAATATATGCAAATTTAACCAATTTGCACCTCTTATATTTTCCTATACTTTTAATATGTCATTAGTGAGACCTTCCAAAGGTCATGGTGAAGAAATAATTTCTGTTGCAATTAGTCCTAGGTTAAACCCTAAATTGACTGGACTACCATGGGACATGACCGCTCACCGACGACGAGAGTGGTACTGCTGTGGCGTACAGCAGCGTCAGCGTAGACTCGTACTCCATAGCTTAGTTGACAATGGCCCCAGTGCCGAACGTTCTATGTTCGGAAGCTGAGTTCAGGTGGGCCACCGGAATTCAAACTTTAACTTTTTTGACGACATGTTTTTTTTATCGATATCTCGCGATCCGCGCGCATTCACCACGTCAAATATCGACCGTTGGCATTAAAAATGTGTTTAAAAATGTTACCAAGTGGGAGTGCCTCTTTAATTGCCGAACACTTTATTTAACCGCTATTAAGCATTTCATTGAACCATTAAACGATCCGTGATTGTCCTTTGTCTTCGTGTCGAACATTTTGAGTATTTTTAACTTTTGCCTCGGTCATTCTAGTTTTTTACATTTATACGTCCACCCAATTTTTTCCGATGGCACTTTCTGCATAATTTTAAAAGGCTATGTGCAAAGTTCATCTAATTCTATTTTCTGATAGTCAGCATGATTTTGTGAAATTGAAGATATTTTTGGCAAAATCATGATCCGGTATGAATAGTTGCATAAAGAAATTTCCATGCCATTATGTAAATAAGTCCCCCTTGTGTGATGAATTATATGGTCATTTCAATTATCAAAACCTTCCAGTCGTGTCGTGCGATGACCCAGGGAATGTGGACAACGGTGACAGAATTGGTGATTCGGATGACTTTACGTATGGTAGCAATATTACATACCAGTGTCACGAAGGTTATTATATCAACGGGACAGAGACTATCGCCTGCCAGTCCGATGGAAACTGGAGCGAGGATGCGCCAGTCTGTATAAGTAAGGAGAACGCTTACATAGTGTGGTATAACACCCTGAAAATAGTTTTATCATTTGTCTTATATTTCACTCAGGCCCCTTAAACAGTTCGCTGTGATAAAGAATGTACATTCTGAAAACAGATAGCTTGAAATTTAATATAGTCGATAGGCTTTGAGGTCGACATTTCTGTTTTGACACTGCGGTGAGTATTTAATTGCCGAACACTTTATTGAACATTTCATTGAACCACTAAACGATCCGTGATTGTACGTTGTCTTCGTGTAGTATTTTTAGTTTTTTAAACTTTGTGCCTCGGTCATTGTACTTTTTTAATAATAATTTTATTATTTATACGTCCACCCGTTTTTCCGATAGCACTTTCTGCATAATTTTACAAGGCTATGTGCAAATTTAATCTAATTCCGTTTTTAATAGTCAGCGTAATTTGTAAAATTGTAGATATGATTTGGAAAAATCATGATTCTTCGTGCATTAGCAACGATACTTAACAGCTAAAGCCCCGGGAAGGCAGGGGAAACATATCGAAAAGTTAACAATCAGTAACTGTACACATCAGGCAGCGCTGCCGAAAACCGGTCAGCTCGACGGTCATTCGGTAGTGGCCTCACTGGACACACTCTTTCCAAACAGAAACAAGCTTTGCGGTCTTCGCACTAGCAATGGATATCAACAGGAATGCGTAGATGAATTGTTTTAGAGAAATATGAAAACGATTATTATGAAAGACTCAGGCTGAGGAAAAACCGGTAAGGTCAAACCGAGCAACACCCAAATTCTGATCCAAAGCATACGGCACTCCAACAGGTTCTATTTCTTCTCTGGTTTCCGTTCAAGATCCATATCTTGCGATAATCGTCGAAATGAAGGATACATATCGGTCGTTCTATCTCGAACTTGAGTATGCTCATTGTACTGTTAATTTGTGGTATATGGTTCCACGATATTCCAAACATTGGCACGAAAATTGGCATTGCTAAAATGGCTGTTGAAAACAAAGACAAAGTGAGAGAGACGTCAGATGAACAAGTGGAAGAATAGCCTTTGTTCAAAGTTATCTTACACCGGCGTTCTTCCAACCACAGCGTTACCGCATAACGTTTACGTCTGGAACGTAACAGAATATCAGTGCATTAAATCTTGATAAATGTGCACCACCCCAAATTAATATCCTACAGCGACACTGAGGATTCTAAATGTAGGACTTGAACGGTGCGGAGAAAAGCTTCTATCCGCTGTCGATTGCTAACATTACGAGCGCTGAATTTCTCCTACACAGTCCAATTGTACAAACTCAGTCCATTATCTTTGCAATGATACCAGTGCTTGAATCGTTCGTGAAAAGGACCACCTCAGAACATGCGATATGACTAGGGTAGAAATAACTTCTCTACACAACGGATCCCGAAATGAGGTCACTGAGCTCTGGCAGAGTACAAAGTCATGGATTAACAAGAATTCTTCCCTTGAAGACGACGAAGTTAAATCTATTTTCTCTTAATTGTTCTTATACATTACATCAACTGCTGTTAATCAATTTGTTTCAGACAGGGTGTCGTTTAGATGCTCCTTTTCATTTATGACACCCCCGAAGGTAATGGTTAAATATTCGCTTAAGTAAAGCACAGAAGCAATGTAAAACTCATGTGAAGAAGTTCAGCACGTGTAATTTATAGATCCTCTCGTCATGTGGTGAGCCGAGTCGACCAACGGACTAATTATTTATAATCAGAGGGCAATGACTGCTGCTACAGTAACTGTATGACATACCAGTATCACCGTAGCTTCATCATCAACCTAGACCAAATATGACCGTGCCCTATGTTTCTCTGCCGCCGTTGTTCTCGTGCACGGACATAACGATATAGTTCTCTAACTCATATTGAGTAGGTCCTCAATCGTCTCTGCTTTACCCTCAAACTGCGCATGTGGCATGTCAACCATGTTCCTGTTTCTGTTGTCATGGTCGTCTCGAACATGGCGTCCCCTCGTTTTTGTGTTCATTATGCTATTTTTATTCATAAAATGCCTACAAAATCACTATCGATGAACCATGGTCTTGCAGTCAATAACGATTTTGAATGCGGAAAACGGCATAAAATTCATTTGTTGCTTGATTTCGTAGAATTTCTTATGACTAACAACTGTTTTAATTTGTCTAATTAGCATGATGTTATTCAGTTTCTACTTAGTCAATGTAGATAGTTTTGCTAGTCTTAGTAACTATCACCTGCTAGCGGAACCTGAATCATCAGTAGCAGACTATAGCGTTAATAACAGAAATAGCGGGGCCTTGTTTATTCGTCTCATCGAGTTCTAAAATATACTAATTCTTCAATCTCCTGGCATAACCTAATACTTGCATTTATGGATTTGCGATGTTGCGTCCAATAATTTCATGTATTTCCGAAAATATAAAAATTCAAATGTTTGTAGATGAGTAGACTCTGAAAGTTTACACTAACATATTTGAAAATAGGAATTGCATTTAATACGGCAACAAACATTATTATTTTTACAGTCCTCTGAGAGTAGGCCAAGATATATTCAGATTAACCTTGACAATAGAGAGAGTTCCTGTATATACTCGTGTATTTTCTCGTCGGTTTAAATAAAATGTGTTTTGATTATTGCATGCATGTTCATACTTTGACGTATCTTTACTCGCCATGCAGGTGAATGCCTTGTCCATATGTACCTGATGTGATGTTTCATTTTGATTTTAAATTTTACCAAGTAAGTAACTAGTAATAAGATATCAAGGGAAAGGTATATCATCAGTATTTGGTAAAATAAAGCTAACACGATTCATTGACTAATTTAACCCACTACAGCTAGGATAGACACTCACGAAATTCTCCCAGAGTCCCATAAGACGTACATGTATATATATATAATTGCAAGTTTTATTTAGAACTGCAATGGATTTGTCACATTGGCAATAACTATGTACTGACAAAGTAGTCAGCCCTTAGCTGGACTTTTGTCGCCGCAAGTTGGTGTTTACTGTCATGTTTTTATTTTATTACAGGTATCGCTAATAGCAAACAGTATTATAGGTAAGTTTGGGACTATAATGGGAGAACAGACTTTTGACACTTACAAAATATACCCTGCTCTTGACACAGTTACACTCATGTGTCATGGTCTGTGGACTAACCGTTAGGATCAGAAATCCGGAAAAGAAATGTCAAATATTTCCCACGTGATAACAATACTGTTATGACAGCCGTCACAAGAAAGGCATTTATGCTGTCATTAGAGAACGTTATGGATAGTCTGTATAATTGTGTCGTCCACGTAAATACACTCTCGAGTATCTGCCGTGGAAGATTTTGGTACATGTGGGTTCATGTTGTGAAAAATGTGAAAAAGTATTGACCTACAAAGTGTAATTTGAATCAATTTCTCATCAGCAGAATAGAATACAAGCAATTCATAAACAAAAAGATTTAGAATGTTTCGCTTTCTAGTCAGAGAGTCTCCTTGAGTGACTTAGCTTTTTTGTGTTCATAAGGACTATGCTTTTTGAATTGATAGAGACAAGAGTAACTCAAAAGCATTGAAGACCTCGTCAGAATGTGAGCTCAAAGTGTAAAAACATGTTGGTAAAGTTTAGACAAGTCATATCAAAAGATTTGTTTATTCATTTGTATTGAATTTATTTTACTTTCAGGTATTGCTGTTATTACCGTGTTAATTTTGGCGATAATAATCGGGATAGTCATCCTCCTGCTGTGTTTAAGGTAATTATTTGGCTTGGAAGTATGAAAAAGTTGATTCGTCAAAGTTGAACCGTCAATAAGTTCCAACTACTCTTTGCGTTCCCACAACTTCTACCACCACCATCATTATCATTATTATCGTCATCATCATTATCAATATCGTCGTCTTTCTCATCGTCAGTATTGTCCTCGTCGTAGTTGTCATCGTCGTCGACATCATCATCATCATCATCGTCGTCGTCAAATCTTCATCATCATCATCATCATCATCATCATCATCATCATCATCGTTATCATCATCATCATCGTTACCATCATCATCATCATCATCATCATCATCATCATCATAATCATCATCGTCGTCCTCGTCCTCGTCCTCGTCGTCGTCATCTTCCCGCCGCCGATGCCATTGTCGTCATTAGCTGCAGCATTTTTGTCTCAACCACTACCAACATCAACACCACAAAATACATATCATCTACCAACATCAGCACCTCAACATACGTTATAAAGCCATAAAACTACCACTATCGCTTCAGTAAATACAACGCCTGATCAACGGCGGTATTGCTGTAAACATTTTCACAATTGTACATTTAAAGGATTTCTGTTATTTGCTTTGACATATTGTCAGTCCAAAAAGTATAAGCACTTCAAGTTTGGAGATATTCTGTATAACTGAGACCGGCTTCTTTTCAATTGTCCACAAGAAACACATAATCGTGATGCATAAAATGGTGAGCGGAATTCATGTATTTTTTATAAGTAGTCAATCAAGGAGTAGTGACTCGTAGTGAGGTATCAATGCATCCAGACACTCATTTCAGTCATGATTTATTATCAATAAAGGTATGCCGTTTTTCATTATTTCGATATCCTTTGTCTCTCCTAAGGTTTTCAAAATCCAAATCTCTTTCCAATGGTAAAAGTCACCAACACAAACTTCAACATGAGCTGAGTGTCATAAGCCAGAGTGCTAATGACCCCGGCGATGGAAGCGACGATCTAAACAACACTAAAAACAACAGACATCCCTCTGACAATCCGAATTTTAATGCACAACCCCATGGTAGTGCAATGAATGGTTCCATGTTTGGAGTTAAGTCAAACAGTAATGGTGATGTAACAACAAATGATGACGACCGTGCGACTAGATTTGTATTTAACGACATCTATGAGTCAGGGGACGACAAGCTTGTGGCTAAACAGGAACGTATACCAGGCGTAAACTACCAGCCGGAGAAGGCATTGGCTGAAAAGAAGGCAAATCAAACAACAGAAAATAACTTCTCTAACATGAAGGAGAACGCATTCTATCAAAGTGCCGACATGGCTGACAGAACAGGAGGTTTTAATTTCTACGACGAAGCGGATGAGCAGCGAGCAAATGCATCCGACTCGACAGGTGTTGTAAACGAGTGGCGCCAACATGGGGAACATGGACAAAAACAATTTGCAAAGCAACACAATCCGGAATTTCCACACCAAAATGGCGTCGTCAACGGTAATTTCCAGCACGACTACGATAATCTCGGTGATACCAGACTACCTGGGGTCAAAGTGCCACAGATAGGGTTTGTGGACAATGACGTTTATGAGAGTACCGACAACCCACCACCTCAATCAGAGGTCAGCTTTACCGATAACATTCTATACGAAGAGAATCACGACTCTGGACTGGATAATGTACCGCCTACTTCCCTACAAGCGGAAGGTTTTGTTGACAACGACATTTACGAGGATGGTGATGGTGGATCTCCCTCAAGATTCACTGACAACATTCTATACGAATTCACGGAAGATGAAAATCCGGACGATCCCAAGGTTTGCTATGAGGATGATGTTTATTACTCTACCATAGACAAGGATGACCATGACACGGGTTTCATAGATAACGTTGTATATGGACTTGATTGAGTCGGACGAAAATATTAATCTAAACCATATGACATTTTGATGTATTCTCGATGTTTTGTTTTGTTGAACAATTCTTTTAATTTATATACTTCTTGAATGATATGACAGGCACCCCTACAAAGTAATGAGAAATTACACAAATTACCAATATACTAGTGACTGGCACACACTGTACGAATGACCTTACTTGCTTTCGTGATTATAAACATGACACCATAACACCTGGTAGGCTTAGCAGGGTTTTATCTTCGGTACCTACATGTATTGGAAAAATAGAACATCAGAGCTCAGAAATTATCGATAGAGTAAATTAAAAGCGTTAGAATAAGTATGAATGTAATGAAAACTACGAAAACCAGGACGTATTGTGCTTGTTGGCCATATTTCCCATTTTAATTGTCAACCTGTGTCATCCGACAATTTATTCAGTGAAACGCCTACGAGGTAACACAACCGAAGCTACCTTAATATTTACAGCTTGTTTGTTCGCCGGTCGACATGGATCCAAATCACAGTTTAAAACTCTAATCCAACACAGTGCGCTTTCTGCCGTCTGCGTACACGGGTTCTTTAGGACGTATAAGCCCCATATTTTGATTTTTAATTTCGGAATCTGATAGGCAACTGCATTTGCTTTTTGTGAACTGATATACACAAGCTGAAAGAAGTCTGTCATTTGTCTTATAGACATACACAAGATCGATGTAAATGCTGAAACAAATTAAGTATAAATTTATAAGCAAGTCTCACGGCAAACCGTGGATTGCATGATATTATTCAATTTAAAGTATACACGTATATCTCGTACATTTTGTGCTAAGAGGAATGAAAATTCCCCACTTGTGTAGAAACAACTGCAATACATTGAAAACCACATAGAGAAAATAATATGCTGATAACAATTTTAAAATATTATTAATGTCATGCGATACAGAACGGGAACAATTGTTGTAAATTGAAGATCGTGATGCTGGTGTGAATCCGAATCCAAAGTCGACAATTATACTTCTCATTCAAAATGGAGGATATTTACATGTAAGTGTAGCACCTGCATAAAATCCTTTCGTCATATACAATGGGGACACTTTTGTTACTTCTTATATTCTTGCTGTTAATTTCAAATTGTTATTTACGCTCAAAATTGTTTATCATGAAACTATAATGTTATGTATACAGACAATTCTTATTCTGTAACACTGTAACAGTAGTTTTACTGATCCATTTACATGTTAACACGCTTGCTATATTTGACCCAATGCCAAAGGTCAGTTTGTTTCCATGGTTATGTATGACCAACGTGGTCTAGTTTTAGACCACAACTTTGCTACACAACAATTAGTTACGAAAATTGGAACTGACAATCACAATTCAAGTTTCCGCCAGGCAGAACACAAACTCTACCGCAACGGGTCAGTTATCATGAGTATAACATGTTAAACCTGAGTCGATGTTGACAGGACTTTGATCGCACATGATCGCCGGTGTCTTTTGACTATTAACAGTACATCTGTTTGGTGGAAGGCTGGCCGGAAGGCTGGCTTCAACGCCACGAGCACCCTGACCTGTCAACAATTGACACATACAAATTACAAGCTGAGTATCATAATAAATGACAGCACGCCACACCAGCTAGCCTACAGCAGTACGCAGCGGATTACAAAATTTGCAACAAAACAAGTGTCCCAGAGACCTCATCATTGAACAAATCATATATGAGAAAACAATATATATATACAGGGGGTCGCTGTAAACAGAATAGTGTTCATACGGTATAGTTTATCCAAATACCAAATAAGAAACTACTTATTGATCAAAGTGTCTGCAGGTCCAGTCACAAAATCGCATAATTCTCATAATTTAAAGGAAAAGAAGAGTTCATTAGAGTTAATTTACAACGTTTATAGGTTGTATTTTATTTATTCAAGCTTGACTGAAAATTTTCAACAGTACTCGGACTTTAGCATTTACATATTATTCAGGAATAGGTATGGCTATTTTCGTTTCTTTTCTATTTCCTCATTACGTTCCATGTTATTTGGCTCAATGTTAAAGCGTAGCAGGATGAAACAAGACATTCGTTCACTACAGAGTATAACATGTAAAACTTTCTTCTTCTTTTCAACAGGGATTTATTATATTGTCAATGCTTAGTGTCATATGTGTGGTTGATAAGTAGTAGATATGAATGACTCATACGGTCGTATAGCCGACACCAGCATTCTTAGAAACATAATAAAAATTACTGTAGTGTTGAAGGCGCACTTTTCACCATTATGTTAATTCAATGATATTTTAACCAATATTTTATATGATATTTTTGCTTAATTTTTTTACCAATATGCTGATTAAATCTACAGTCAAAACCCAAACTCGAAGTCTCTTAGCGGGTTTCTGTTTTTGTCAACTCTTATCGCAATGATGTTATCGCAGATGTCCGGTGACTCAGGTACGCAAAAGCTGTTCAAATAACAGCTACAAGGCAGTTCAATGGTATGCCTATGTGGACAAGGATTATTTTCATGACAAATTACTTTGTTACTTTGCTTAGGCACCGTGTGCTGTGTCACTGTACCTACCTATGTGGTTGAAATTTAACAATTGTAGACCTGTGCCATCTACGATATTTCGAACTTACATGAGACTGCTTATTCATCTGATTAACTTCTCACCAAATTATTTTAGAAGAGCACTTCTTTTGATTGAGTATTATCTGACCAATGTGAATGCTTTAATTGTAGACCCCTCCAAGATCAAGATTTAACGCCAAGTGCGTTCAAACCATTGGCACACAATCCTGCTTGTCAAGCAGAATTGTCAGCAAGATGTGTTGTTTAGGAACTCTTAATGTTGCAATTGTGCTAACCACAGTAGCTTTATCACCGGGGGACTGTGTGCTCACGTTTCAATTAATGATTGCGCTTTCTCAACTTCATTATTTGTGCATGGAACATACAGTGGTTTGCTTTAAAGCATTGCCTTTACGCGAAGTAGACATATTGTCTTAATTGAGGTGTTGCCAACACTGTCAGGTGTAATTATCAGCTGAGCAGTAATTCTAGTCGACCGCAAAGAAATCAACTATGCAGCAGGTCAGATGTAGTCAAAACAACTACACCTGAAAGCAAGTGATAAGACTTGAACAGTGCTTGGACATATGTGGTGGTGTTGTTTTGACTACGTCTGACCGTCTGCTAGACAATATTTCAACTTTTGCAGAGTTGATTCCTTTATGATCCTCTCATGTTACCATTTCATCTGTTAATTGTACCCCACAGTGTTGGGAACACCTCGATTTAGACAATATGTCTAGTTCGTCTAATGCCAATGCTTCAAAGCAAACCACAGCTGTAGTTATAGACAATGGTTGCTTGATTTTTTGTCAACATGAGTCATTCACTAAACAGTTGAAATGCTGTGATCATATGTGTGTGCTTAATGAAGTCTGGAGTATTTGGTTCGCTTTATGTTAGGCTTTACATTCCCTGTCTAAGTTGTGTAGCCCTCCTGGTCGACATTGTACCGGTGAAGAAAATATTTTTACAACGTGTGGTCAAAAGTCAGGTCGATAAAGTACCATGCAGGGACGGCTATATCAGAAGCTATGTTATTCGCTATACCAATTACGCATTCTTGAACGATGACTAAGTCAATATCTGACACTGCTTTTCTTCACTGTGATTTTTAAAGGGCAACGGTCAACAAGAATTACCTGTAAAATTATTCTTTCACAAACATATAACATGAAAACCGCTGTCCGCATGTTATACACACCACAACTAAGTTCAATGACATGGATCACATGCTCGGGTTCATAAGATCAAAACCTGTTAAGTGTCCATCGTTATGATCTGAATCAATTGTGCCGATATATCTTGAATACATTGCTTGATCTTAATCTCTGAGTTGCGCATAGCTCAGTTTCACTGTAGCTGGCACCTACTTTTGTGCTGGGTGTGTAAATCAAACAAACAAACAATAAACAAGGTGTGACATTAAAGTATACAGTATTCTATTTTAAATTGCCGTTTTATGTTTGAGTTATGGCGAACCAAATGCGACTCAGCGCATGTTCTTACAAGGTTTGGTGACCTAATTAGGTTATTGTCTGAGAAGTGTATACGGATTAAACAATAATTATTCCTCACGGCCTTTGGACCAGGAAATATTGTCACCATCGATGGACGAAATTGTGATCTTTCTCCATTGACCTTGTGGTGTATGCCAATCTTGACAAGATGACAGAGTGGGAATTAATATTGGCTATGGTCTGCTTGTATTTAGCTCTGTCCGTCAGTGAAGGTAAGTAATGTTATATTTGAAAATTGTAATTACAGATGCACCTTTGCAAAGCATGCATTTTGGGGAATTAGATTTTGATGACCAGATGTATCAGCCAATTTCTCCAAACCAGGGAAATGATCTGGCTCTCCACAGACACGTGTGCGCGGCATTACAATGTATGTGGACTAGATCACGAAACCACGACAATTTCTGTAAATTTTAGTACATATTCGGATTGGAAGAGGTAACGGCGTCCACAAATATCGACTTCAATGACCAATATTGAATGAATTCAATCGAGTGTGTACCATGTAAGAAAGATATCAGTAAACTGGCGAGTTCGTGATGGTAAAAATATGGGAAGACACAGTCATGACGATCCTTGTCCTGGCGTTCTGTATCGCATGACATTAAAGTCCTAATAGCGCGAATTTTATGTAGTGTGTTGATGATTTTATATTCGTGTAAATGCGCTAACGTAAGGACATGTATAGATTGAGTGTCACTGCTCGCTGATTTGAACCATGCCTAGGCGTTTTAACAGGTTAAATACACCTATGGCCACTTTACTGTTGATGAAGCCTAGTTGATACAGTCAGAAATTCTGCTCGTATCAAGACAAAACAAACCCTGCCAAGGGTTGTCAATGAGAGCTAATGATTGGCACCCTTTGAGACACAAGATACCATTTCCATTCATTAAAGCCTCTAGGCGATTATTAGTTTATTGCGGCAATACAATTTTATGAGATCACTGCTATTATAGCATCAGGCAAACTCATGTGTCCCGTGCAGACAGTGTGTCTGAGGAAATTGAATCAGCTGCACTGATTTTCACACAAAGTAGTCTGAACAAGACTTGTACATGGTAATGTTACATTGTATCTCAATCTTGAGTACAGGGTGCCAATTGTAAACTCCCATTTACAACCCCAGATAGAGCTGGTTTTAACTTTATACAAACAGAATTTCCGACTGCATCAAGTGGTCTTAAAGTGGCAACGGGTGTAATAAACGGGTGCCGCACTAATAAAATGGCGCCCCACAGAAAAGTACAAAAATGCAGTATTTCCTGAACGTACACATCGTGACTATAAAAGAAACAAACATGAAATTGAAATCAGCTGCACTCTAATGTACAACACACGATGGCCAACATTTTGCTGTTGTAATCTTTATTTTTATTGTCACATAATTAGTGTTTTTTAATGGCGTAAAATCTAAAATTGCGTTAAAACGTATGCATTTACATGCCACTTTCGACACCTATGACAGAGTTATACACATTTTCAGTCTTTAATGGGTCTTATTTGAAGAAAATAATACATTCGCAGCTATTAGGGCTTTAATGTTTAGTATTTATGTCCGCAGCGAATACCACAGCTAGATACGTCTTGATAATGAGCAACACGGGTATTAGCTACAACAAGACATTGAAATGAGCAAAAACAAGCAGTTAAAATGTGCACAAACATATTTATTGGTAATAAATTACATTGACATACTTCACAAATCCTAAATTTAACGGGTTTATGATGAGAGAGAGAGTCGAGTATATAACTAGTCCCTGAGTAATCCGATGTAATCCATGCCCATTATTAACTAAATACACGATTCTTTATCTGATTTTGCAGTGAAGCCAAAAGTCGTGTGTGGAGGAGGAATGTATATCGAAAATGGAATACATGGACTTGAATTTAATGGATCTCCGGGACTAGACGCAGATGATTGTACATGGACAATTTACCCGCCACAAAAGTCCCTGTTGACAGCCAAGCTTTTATACTGTAATTTAGATTTTGACACAGCCAAAGATAGCTTTGAAATGAGTTACATTGAGATCCGAGACGGAGAGAACAGTGGTGATCCACTCATAGGAAATTATACCCACTGGGATTGCTCTTTATCTGAAATGCCAATAGCCATCAGACATGCTTCGTCAAAAGCTATGTGGGTTCATCTAGTATCTCCAATGATCACCGATGACCGCGTATTCTTCGAACTACAATTTAAGGTATGTTAAATGCTGATTCTAATTAGTGTAAGTGTTAGCTTATGGGTTTAGAATCAACCCACAAAATTGTGATCAGAGAGAGGGGCATCTCATTTAATTATTAGTCTCTGATAAAACTTAATGTTTGTGTAAATTTTATAAAAGACAATAGTGCGTATTACTAATACATAGTGATTAGTGAATACCATTCGAGGCATTATAAAGTTAATAATTCGTAAACTACAATCTTTCTGCGTAAAATGATGGCACTACATAGCAAAATAATGACCTTTTATCCAAAATCTCAATAAAGGAAGTTTATTGAAGCTTTGTTTGTCAGTATGTAAAACTTTAAATGAGTCGATAGTTATTTATCTGATAAGTATTGTGTTTTTCTCTCATATACAAATTGATGAAACATGTATAATTAAAATGCATAGTAATATCGATTCACTAAACAGGTTGTAAGGTTAATTTGTTGTATCCAAATATTGAGCATTGAACACACATGATATGCGATCGTTTTAAAAAACTTTCTCTGTCCGAGTTGAAATATTGGCTTTGAAACTATTAATCATATCTTGTTTAGCGTGCTGGTATCACTACTACTTCTGCTAAGAGCCTTTGTTCACTCCATGGCTGTACTAATCGTGTTTGATGTCCAAGATAACACCTTTAATGACTGCCATTGAGTAATTGCTACTGTGAGACCCTTCTTCATAATTGTCGTTCGCTACCTTATTTTTATTGTGTAGTATTATCGATTCTGTTTGATGCCAATCAATGCTTTTACTTTGTATTCTAATTTTGCGTTAATAACACCTTCTTCATTTTATAAGAACAAGTAACGTGTGGCTGTGACATACATGCGGAAAAGGGTATCATCGAATTTACTGGATCACCAGGTCTAGATACAGACCAATGTATATGGACAATCTACACCTTGGAGAAGTCGAAGGTGACGGCCAAACTGCTAGGCTGTAACTTGATCGTAGACAGGGACAATGGAAGCTACGCAATGAGTTATATAGAGGTCCGGGATGGCAAGAGTGCTGATGATCCCCTGATAGGAAACTATACACACTGGGATTGCTCTTTATCAGAAATGCCGATGGGTATCGGATATGCTTCATCTAATGCCATGTGGATCCGTTTAGTTTCTCCAACGATTGTCGATGAGCAAGTATACTTTGATCTGCTGTTTGACTGTGAGTTTTACTTTTTGCTTGTTGACGCATATCTGACTGTTTAAAGTAATGCAATTAACTCGTTTCTGTGACGGTGCTCGTGACCGTGATATCAAATACAACATGAAAGAGGAAAGTTTCTATTCGATGCAGGTTTTCTATTTCTTTATGCATTCTCTCTTTTCCCAAAGTGTACAGTTTAATTACGTATTGTCAATTTTGAATATAAAGGCCTCATGTAATAGCTGCATTGTAATTATTTAGAGCTGCCTACAGCCTTACGCTTGCATAATTATCTTCCAAAAATGTCAAAGGTGATCAGCTTGGTACCAATAATGTCCTCCAAATCGTCACACTTCGTCATATACCCGCAATGTGTCCTATAAAATAATACCTGTATATTAAATGGACATGGACTTCGAAGGCAAGGTATTTTTACAAGGAAAATTGAGTGGTATATTTCACAGAAAAGAGACAATTCTAATATCACTTTATAATACTTGTTAACATCAGTCAATATATTGTCTATTCAGCATGTGGTGGCGACTTGAAAATTAAAGAAGGAAGTGTCTCTTCACCCTTCTACCCGGATTCTTACCTGGAAAGTGGAGAGTGTACATGGACAATAGGTGCCTACCAAGGAACAGTTTTCTCTTCTACCTTTGAATGGTTTGAACTAAGAAATTCTGCGGATTCAGTGGAAATAGGAAATGATGTAAGCAATGGGGAACCTGACATTGGACGATATACCAATGTCGATCCTCCGGGAACTGTAAATGATGACTCAGAATCCAACACAATGTGGATCCAGTTGAAATCTTTCAATTTTCCCGACCAGAATGGAACAGAATCCTACGGATTTTTCTTAAGGTTACAAGGTAGGATTAAATCAATGATAGATATCAGTCACTATCTCTTTCTTTAGAAAGGCCTGGATTAGGGGCATACTGACCGTTTAATATTAAATGTAGGATATATCAGTGTCTATGGCTGCATTTTACACCAGCTGTTTCTTCTCTAACCATTCCGTCAATATCATTGAAACAAACTGCAGATAAATTTTGAGAGACTATGTTTTTAAATTCTCTTTCAGCTATCGGTGGGACAGGTGGTGATGTTTTTGGACAGACAGGTTATGTTTACTCCCCGGGACATCCATTGAGATCGTACCCAAATGACGATACCATCTACACCTGGAACATCTACTCTCCAAATGGAACGTTTATCACTGGCACGTTTGTGGATTTTGCGCTCTACACCTTCGATACTGTCTTTATATTGGACAGTGACAGCGAAGAACCGTTTCGTGTGTATCGAGGCCTTGAGGGTCACGGCGAGCAGTTTAATACAACTGGAAACAAAATGGTGATAGAACTTCACACAACTACGACAAGTTCTGAAGGGTATGGAAGATTTGAACTTCACTTCCAAGGTTTGTTATCAACTACTACCATAACATAACACCTAATTTCGTCCATATTTTGCCTATACTTTGCATACAAATTAATAGAAGATTTTGATAGTTGGGCAAGCGCAGCGCCAGTCCATACCTTTGTACCTACCAATGTGATACTTTCCTGACTGAGTGTTCGCGTTGACAAGAGGCAATTCTGTTCGTTATATAGTTGCATTGAAATGGTATTCCTAAGCGGGTGTGAGAGTTAAGATATGTAAAATGTTGGAGGGAAAAATGCTAATTTTCGATGACCTATTAAGATTTCTGATAGAAGTAATGAGTCTGTTAAATATTTCACTTGGCAACTAACACATTTTCTTCAGATTGTACTTACGACATTGAAATTTAAGAATCGCAAATCCTTTCATACAACATCTAATTGCTGTAAGGATATCTATCTCGTCGCATTGCAAAAAATAGGTATCATGTTTAAATTTGAATTTGATATCTGTCTATAGTCAAGGCAAACAAAATTGTGTTTCATACCTGATACGTTTTTACAGCACAATTGATGTCGACCATGGAAGCAGTCTCAGGTTACAACGGTACTGTGTGCTCACCCTTGTATCCACTGCCTTATCCCATGAATGTCGTATATACGACGAAGTTATCGACGCCACAAGGTACCATCATGAATGTCCAATTTACAGAATTGAAGTTGAGAACAGGAGACAACGTGTCTGTCTATGATCAAGAAGGAAGTCTTCTTGCCGGATACCAATCAGAAGAGGATCTACAAATTTTAGAAACATGCAGTAATATAAGTTTTGTCATTCTTTATTCTGGTGTAGAAGACAACACCAGGACAGGGACGTACTGTTTTATGTTTGAAGGTAATTATTAATGGACCAAATAGTAGTAGACGTGGATTCTTCGCCTTTTATTTTCCAAGCAACTTTTTATAGACGAGATGTCATATCCTTTTGAAAATTATATACAGCTAGTTAGTTGCTAAATGTATTTTTTACTTCAAAATGTAAAAAAGTGAAAACTCTATATGTTAATTTTTTAGTCCCTAAAAAGCCATTATCATATCACATACACATGATCTTGCTCATTTTGCTTCAATCAAATACATGTAGGAGGGAAGTATTTATACATCATACTTAATATATTTAAAAAGCGCTTTGAATCATGTTGATGCCTAAATATCTTTAAATCATAACTTTCTTGGAGTAACATAAAAATGATTTACATGGACTTTAATAGATTGGATTAACAGCCTGTATACGTAAATGGTATCCCTGGCAGTGATCAAACTATAACTGTACATTTAAGAGTCTAGAGGTTCATTTTTACAAAACCAGTGAAGTGCTAGATAATCTAAGGTACGGTAACAGCAGCCGTTGTCCAAAGGGTGTGCACTATGTAAGTAGAAGTAACATTTGCATATACTTTTATTCATGTCATTTTGTGTATCAGTGGTTCACTGTGGTGAACCTGATGACGTAGAGAATGGCGATAAGTATGGTGACTCTTATCTTTACGATGACGTGGTGAGCTACGATTGTCATGAAGGGTATGATTATGAGACAAACGTGACATCAATCGTGTGTCAGACTGACGGGGAATGGAGTGAAATGCCAAGATGTGTACCGACTGGTAAGACACTATTGTTAACACTCAGTTCATGGGATTATTTGACCGACGGAGGGAAACATATGCAAAGTATACCTAAAAACGAGTTTCGAAGACACTTCATTGTGATCTGACAAACCACTTTCACAAGATTTTTGGAGTTGGCCGGGTTTCCTGTGGGTCGCAGTCACGAAAATAACATTACAATTTATGAAAAATGACAGTGTATATTTTAATGACTCGTTTATTATTTTCTTCAGAAAGTGACTCTGGAGGTGATGTATGGCTATGTGAGTATTTCAGTCAATAATAATATGATGCTTATCTACGATCATTCGTATTACCGGAACGGTTCTTTCTTTTGTACAAGTGTTGGAAATTCTTTGAAATAGCACACAAAGTGAAAATCGACCAATGAATGCTGATTTGCAGTCCCCTCATGCTAATATCAACTTTACTTTTCTTGTTTTGCAGATTTATTGGTTACCATTGCTGTGATAGTAATAGTTTTGACCATTGTGATCGTTATCGTGCAATTAAGACGAAGGTACGAGTAGGAAATATTCCATATACAGATTCATTATCTATATTTTATACTGGAAGCATAATCTTAAAACAAAATAACTGCGGTTGTGGTGTTAATGCACTTTCAATTTGTTTGAACAAGTTAGAGCTTTCTCAAGGTTTCATGAAAGGTCTGCCTGAAAGATTTGACTGAGGAGTATTCCTGTATGGCTGAAAATTGCGTCGGTTTGCGAAATCCAAGCTAATGAAATACCATACAGCAGAATTTATTGTTATCATATGTAGACATGCCAGGTTTGCTGGTTAGGTGTTACTTTCAAAAATGCATCGCTTTTTCCTGCTCTTTAGTTTTGGAGTTGATGACACTTCAGTTGATAACAGAATGTGAAGCACCGTCAGACAGAGATAACGACCAAACTGACTTTTCCCAAGTATTTCGTCTGTGTTCGTACGTACATAACATATAAGAGTTTGTATAACAAGTCCCGATAACATGTGACCATGTGTAAATTTGCGGTCGACCTAGATTTTACAATGTGCTATATGAAAAATGGCAAAATCGAGATGTTATCTGCAATTGCTTTAATACGTTTAGCCCTGTGTATTTACTGCAGATCAATTTTGAGAACGTGTGGCAACTCGAGTGAAAGGAGTAGGAGCCGAGCAGGAAGCGACGTATATGAAAACCATGGAATGAATATTGCCTGTGCCGGAGAACACCAGACCTCACAGGAGCCGTCCTACGAGACCCTGGCTTTCTCTGAACTCAGGCCTTATTATACTTTAGATCTGACGAAAGGTCAAGTATCCGGCGCTTGCGTCACCGAAAGTTCAGATACTGACCTTGATGAAGATAGATACATGAGTTTGAGGAACGAGAACACTGACAATAGAGTGGGTGAAACTCATAGACTCTATGAAAACGACATCGAAACTCAACATTACATGCATTTACTACGCCCTCAAAGGGAAGACGCCGACAGTGCGTACGTTGTACACTTACAGATTTAATTTACACTGTATGTAATAAATACATTAGGCCGAGGTAGATTAGATTCTCTAGATGGGCTCTTTAAAACCAATAATGCATTTTTGTGAATAGAAAAACGGATAAGAACAACAGTAAAATCGATATGGCACAACATTAAAATCGATATGGTAAACAATTATTAATTAAATTTTATGAAAAAAGACTATCATATTACATTGTCATTTGCAATTATCAGCTAGGCGGTAGTAGAGGAATTAACTCCGTCTGCAAAAGTTGAAACATTGTCTAGCAGGAAGTCAGACGCCGGTGCCAGAGTGTTTGTCGATTTGATGGTGTAGTTTTGACTACGTTAGACCTTCTACTTGACAACGTTTCATTGTTTGTAGACGGAGTTGATTCCTCTATTACCGCCTAGCTGACAATTACACCTTTCAGTGTCATGTCATAAAGTCTGGCATGTAATTAAAAATGTTGACGACAACGATTTAGTGTTGTGCCACATCGATTTTACTGCTTGTTCTTATCAGTATTTTGAAAAGCATATGGTTGTAATTTAACTGCAACACCTAGACGGATTACAAGGAGTTCCCGTGTCAACTTGAAGCAAAGCAAAGCTTTTGCTAGAGATATCCAATGTTTTGAAAGATAATAATCCATTTCTGGAAAAGTACAATGCACTTCTGGACCCATTTAGGTAGACTACATGTAAGTATTAATTACAAACACCATGACTGCTTTAAGGACAAGTGCGTATCGGAACCTGAAGTCAAGAAAGGATAGGATGAAATAAAGATAATTGCAAACGTTTATGGATGTAGTCAAGTTAAATAAGTGACGGAGAAATGCTCTCTATGATGACGATTGTGATGAAAGTAATTGAGTTTTAAGTAATTGAGTTTTAATGGAGGAATATTACCGCAGACTTTTGCTGTTGCTCTTATCAGTTTGACACTGCTTACACCACTCGTAAGATCCATCATCTCTAACTGTCCAACGCTGAACTATGCATCATTGTTAGTTACATGCTTTTCAACTCTTCCGAGTCACCATTTATCCATTCTTTTTAGAAAAATGTACAATATAATACTGTATAGTTCCATGTAAGGTAATTGTGTATAATTTGGCAACAGTCGACATGATATATTCCAAATTATATCATACCAGTATATTGATTGTGCAGATACAGCGATCTGATTGGTCGAGACGCGAGAAGAACCGTGGTATATTGGCGATATACCACGGCTGGCATACGCGCGAGCTCTCAACTTGAGCAAAACTCCATTTATGACGTTCAACGCCAGAATTTCAATATACTGTTATAATATAATAGCAATAAATCACACCCAGCGACGGTATACCACTCGATTTTGACCAGTTAACTTCATATATGCCACTCGCTATCGCTCGTGCATATTTGTCGTGAACTGGTCAAAATCTCATGGTATACCATCGCTGGGTGTGCTTTATTGCTTAAATATACATCATAAAATAGTACACATTTTCTATAGGTGCTATGGTGCAACAGCTATGACACGTTGAACTGTTGTCCCGAAGTCTCTTGACCCTTGTCATTAATGGTACAGTGTACTGTATCGGAGCCACGAAATTCATACAAAAGTTTTTACACATGTATTTATCATATCCATACAATTCACTAGGGTAAAGCTGCGAAGATTTTCAATTTCCCGCTAATTAATCTCTCATATGAATTCCGTCCAAAAAGATTCCTAGGAAAGAGTCTCCTTCAGGACTTATTTTGATTGGCGCCACCACTCCGTGGATATCATGGCAATGTTTAATAAGCTGTTCCAACGTATCTGGGCCTTGTCATCATTTGCTTACCAATGCTATTGTGTTAAAGGCTGCATGAAGTATGCACACATGGTGTCCCGTGTCCAATTTCACGTTTACAATCATTTTTATGATGCAACATCGAGATAAATAGTCATTAAATAGCTACATTGTACCTTATTTGGATGTCGAGGATGTCGAGATGTCAAGAGTTCTGTTAATGATAAAGTAACATTTTGCTTTTTGTCCATGTATGGCCAGAGTAATTAAATCCTTTTCTTTTCCACTCATATTTTTGATAGGTAAGCAGCTAGGTGATTAACATAGGGCATTTACACACGCAAGTAGTTAATATGTTATTTATTCAAATATACCGGTTACTAGGGTCGTGGTTACGAGGAATATCCCTAACGACCTATCGAAGGAGCTTAGTGATTAATGAAATATAAGCTATTTAAATTCAGGCACATGCAAATGCAACGAGGCCACTAATAGGCGTTGGGCAAATAAAATACTTTCTTTCATTCCTTTACAAAAGGATTTGTAGACATCTGCAAACACAAGTGGTGTGTAAGATCAATGACAAGTGTAATGCGTTCTGTAACACTTTCTGAAGCAGTCCGGAAAGTGCTGGTATTTACGCTGTAACTGTCACTTTAGAATGTATCTTGCAAAAATATTCAGCAGGAGAAACAATATATCTTTACTGATAAGCTCTTGCCCAACAATGTTAATTTCCTCTGACGATGTCGAAGAATAAAGCGTGATTTTAAATGTTGTACTTTACAATAATTGTATACTTAGCCTATTTTACGAGAGACTTTCAGTGAACAAAACATAGGAACGTTATCATAAAGTGGGCTCTCCTTAATGTAAAACACTATTTAAAATTTCAGTTCGATTACAAATTTATTCTTTAAGCTTTTTACAGCCTGGTTGATCTGGTAATGTGTATCCTATTGTCTGTGCCTGATAACTTTCTTGTTAAATTTGTTGAATATAACATAAAAAAGCAGATGAATACCTTATCTATTCCATAAGCTCCAAAATGAGTCCCCACAAGTAGTAGACCAAACATATTGCAAAAGTCAGAGACTCCGAATAAAAGTCCCGGAGACGTGTTCTACCCTAAGTTATTTTGTCTTTATTTGGAATCGTAGACCCTGTTTTTCTCCAGGGTCTATGTTTGAATCCAGAAGCTCATTCGTTAAAGCTACAACTCGTGACTGTGGTGAAATGTTCTGCTCGTCACGGTGGAAAAATCGGTATTTACTTATGTCAAACACCTGGCTGGGATTTAAGTTCCTCAAACAGCCCTTTGTAAATGATTTTGTGTGGGAGTTTACCGACGACACCAAAGTTCGACGACATGTCACGTTTGCAGATGGCACAATACGAGACGACTCGCTCATGTGGGAAGCCATAGCCTTGAATATAGTCCCCTTGATGTAGCTCTTCTACGAACAGCATCCAGTACAATCTAGTAGCCACATAATTCTAACTGTATTCTGAACACGATTGGAACCAATTTGAGAGAATTTGATCTTTATATTTTCAAATTTCTCAAACGTGTTGGGTGCCTTATAGCTGAATATTGCAATATAACAAATCACTCATAAACAAGTGCATTACTTAAAGAGAAAATCAGATAAGCTTACATTTACAAATTAAACCGACGTTAGTTCATTACCCAATTATCCCAAATAGTTCCAATCGTGTTTCTGTGTTAAATATTCGCCGAAGACCAAATACGTCATTGAGCACTACATAAAGGACATTCCAAGCGCCACTGGACTTTGATTTTTCAACGTGATTGGCCTACGGCCATACAATTCGCCAAGAAGAGACCCCTTAGCCATTTAAGACTATATTATTTGAATAGTCATGTGATATACAGTCACCAGCAGAAAATTTTGAAAAATCCGTCATATGATAGAACAGAGTTTTGGTGCTATTGGATCGATTTTGAAATAGGTTTTTAGTTTTTGTGCCACTTCGTTCCAGTCAACACAGGCAGTGTAAACAAAATTCTGAAGATTGGGAACAAAAACAGAGAAGGGTCATGATCTGATACACAATACATTACTAGCAAAAGGGTAAGAGTAGGATTAACACTATCAACACTCGTACAATGCTCTGATTATCAATTTGAGGCCAAACTGATGATGTAGTAATTATTAACTTTTAATCACCTTGACAGTTCCACATTTTGCCCAAAACAAGTTATCAATAAAAATAGTGAAAACAGTGTGCATCCTGTAAATGGGCTTGTGATTGTCGGTGATTCTAGCAAGTGCAAAAGTCTTATCTTAGTCATATGGGTGTTAGCTTTGAATCCAGTGTCGTTGAAACTATCGATACCAGCCTAATTCGTAATCATGAAGAAGCAGGCATGTAGAATTCTCGTCGCCAAACAAATATGCGGAAATTTACAACACTGAAATTACGTGACATTATGTCTACATAATGTTCCTCATAGGGTGTAATTAAACAACAAAGCCAGACTATGACTGTTACCTATTTGTAGAGACCTTTATTTCAGCATTTTGTGAAACGAGCTGGACTGTAGTTAGAGCATGTCAACCATTTCTTGTGCATTTTACCTAGCACACAATACCCAACGAATTTAAAAGAGCTAATTTAGGTAATACCCGCCAAAGACAGTTTTTTGCTCTCGCTTAAAATTACCGTAGCATAATTTACACTATTATTTCCACGATGAAATTAAAATTTATGTGGGAACAATGTCTATTTTGGTAATACAGAAACAAATTAGCTACGCTTTACAGATTACTTAATATTCAAACAGGTCACTATGCCATTTAGTTAGCATTACTGGGAGATGTTAAATTTCCAATTTCCAAAGAAATATGATGGTTAAAAGTGCATCTACGCTTCACGTGTCGACACTTGGAGCAGATCAGTAGAGTATTGAAAAAGTTAAGTGGTCTCAATATCTGAACCGAGTCGTGATCTGTATCTTCAAGTTGAATTACTTTAGCTGAACATGAATACTCATCGAAACCATCGTCTTTTGACACCATCATCTTTCTGTCATCTTCTGCTTTCCCAGTTACAAAGTAGCGACTTTTTAATATGACATGTCAATTCAAATTATATTATTGACAAATGAATTCTTATGACTACTCGCATAATTTTGTCTGATCGAATAAACAAGACCGAATTTTACCAGTTTACCATGACGCCTTTAGTCGTATTAGAGGAAGCAGAACATGATAGTGCTTTTTGAGGACGAGAAAAAAATAATGTTGCATAGTTCACAGAAGTTACATTTCATTAAAATGTGAATTAATCTCCCGAAGCCGTTTTCAAGCAGTTAACATCCGCATAATGAGTTTAGAACGCAGATATGAAACAAATGATGACGCTCCCTTGACAACGTGAAACACTTTACAAAATTAATGTTCAGGTGATGTGTTTCACGAACGACCAAGTTATTCAAGAACACTTAATAATCTTTATTAAAATGTGTGATCACCCCTGAATTTGAGTTTTGTGACAGACGGGTGACCAAAGGTCAATTGCATACTGATAGGATGATATGTGCTTCTACTGGACATTGGACCGGGAAATAAGATGCTCTGTCAATAACGTTTGTCATATTCTGTTATCAGTATATGGTGTACACATATGGCGAAAGCCAAGATCTGTTTTAAAATGCTGCTGTTCATCTGCTGTCTGTTATTTCGGTTCTCTACTGAAGCAGGTAAGACAAAGGCCCATTGCCCATTCATATATATCTAATGTAAATTGAAAAATGGAGAGCAATGAGATATATACAGTAGTCCTTGGAAGCCAACTTCGAGTAACCTGACGCTTACTTTATGGTACGTAGATGTATAGATGTGTTGGCACTCAGTCCACAGTGCGGATGGTCTAATTTGTCAATTAAGTTAATATGGCAATTGAGGTAGCACGCGCCTCGAAAATGAAAGAAAAACGTTTGCACGAGTTTTCGGTAAAGAATCTTTAAACCATTCCTTTTCGAAACCAATAAGGAATAAACGTGGAAATGGTGAAATATATACACATAATTATATATTTACCATCCAGAACAAGATAATTTTACGCGCTCCAAAACAGTCGTACAGTAGGCCGAATCCGTACGGTAATATATACTATTTAAAGAGGGTTTCCACCCCGATGTGCAGTGCATTTTGTGGTTGCCTCAGCGCGGTAGTGTTGAACGAATTCAAGGGACAATTGGATGCCTGTCAGAATATGTCTCGCGCTCTGTTCATGTAGTTCATGTGCTATCCAGGAGTAGGTCCAAGATAGCGTTATTATACTTAGAATATACTAAGTCGGTAAATCTGCGCCCTTTTTGAGTCAAGAATTTAAGTTACATAATAATAAGGTTATTACGAAAAGGTTTGCGTGCCTTGGTATTTGGCGTCCGACCCACATACACGGGCAAAAGCTCGAGCTACAGCACTGCAGCTACCCAGCACATAGCTAGCGAGGCTACGGACGCTGTCAACACCTATGATGAAGAGGAGCATTTGAAAAAATCTTCATCTAAAACAAATCTTTAACTAACAGTGAACTGTCCCTTTATAATATATTATAGCCCAAAATGGGACTATGTATTCGAGGGTAGGTGACCCTTTGCCCGACTGAAGGAGGGCAAATCAAGGTCTCCTGCCTTGAGGGCTATAATATTTTTATTACATGCCTCTCTTGCATAATTTTCACTTCAATTTTTTTGGTTTACATACAAATGACCATTACATGCTTTATTTCCTTGTTATACGAAAGTCTATTGAAAAAATAGAATGATTTTCATCATCAAACGGCTCATTGAGATATTTAAACCATTGTTATGCGGTTTGTCAAATATCTTTCCGATGATTTTGTGAAAGCGGTATTTCCTATGTATAAGATGTAATTTTATCATTTTAAATCTCAAAGTTGTCAAGGTGAAAATAGTTCCGGCTCACTTTCAGTCAAATGATGACTAAGCAGCCCGCGACGTCATCAACGAGTTACCATTGAATCCCGGGGAGCGAGAGACGTTCAATATACAAGGCATGTAATAATGAAATTACATGGCTTAGTGAGCTTATTGGCTCTGCCCCAGTGTGATGTTAGTATAAAAATGTGAAGAACATAACTCTTTAAATTTAAGTTCCGATAGACATTAAATAAAGGACAGTACATGTGCAGATACTTAGGTGTTCATCGATGGGCAAGCTTAAGATACATGTCATACCACATGCTGTACCGGGAAGATCGCGAAACTTGTCGATACACGTAGAAATGCTCAGAAAGAAATTAAAAATTACGGTATCATGGCCTTAGAAAATGAAAACAGTATATAAAAACTATTTTCATAAAAAAAGACGAAAATCGTATACCGAATTCCAAAGTGCGCATGATTGACTTCTGCACTGCAGAATCGGAATATTTTGAAATTAAAGCTATTAACAATGTTTATTCATTAACTACCAGTTTAAAACATACGACTCTTTATCTAGTACTTATTTTTATAATGTTTGTATTTCTGGAGTTAAACATTCTGTAGGGGCGGCGGAATGCGGCGGTGAAATTGTGAGCGAGGGAGAGGGTTCCATTGAATTTAACGGATCCTCAGGACTAGACATAAATGAATGTATATGGACAATACATATCATCGAGCACTCTCGAGTGACAGCAAAATTTGAAACATGTAACCTAAAAGTGGAGAGATATGGCAACTATAAAACGAGCTACATAGAGATTCGAGATGGAGAGAGCGCTGAGGATAAACTCATGGGAAATTACACTCACTGGGATTGTTCGTCATCAGAATCACCAATATCTATCGGGTATACTTCGACAAACGTGATGCGGATTCGTTTGGTTTCGCATACGATGAATGATGAGCGACTATTCTTTTATCTACTCTTTGACGGTAAGTTTCCGTTCGTCTAATTCATATTTCTAGTGATCCCTGATGTTTGAGTCCAACTTTCAAAAAATACCTCAATATATTAAGTCAAGGCAAAATTAATAAATCAGAACAAAATTCGAAAAAAAACTGCATGGACAAGTTTAGGTGAAGTATTTTAATTTGAATGCAGTGCTGATGTAAGTTCTTGCCAGATATGTATTCAGAGTATGGCTTTAGTTTAAACACGTCGTCATTCAAATCCATTCTAAGAATACTAATCAAGACAGACTAAGTTTTAAAACGAAATCCTCTTGATACATTTTCAGCCTGTGGTGGTGACATTAAAACGAAAGGAGGGACAGTCTCTTCACCTTTTTATCCGGACTCCTATCTGAAAGGCGGAGAGTGTACCTGGACGATAGGTACCTACCAAGGAACAGTCTTCTCCTCCAACTTTGACCACTTTGAGTTGAGATATTCTGAAGATTCGGTACAAATACGAAATGACGAAAGTGACGGAGAGCCTGGTATCGGGCGTTACACCAACGATAATCCCCCGGGTACAGTTAACGATACCGAGGAAAACAAAATGTGGATTAGTCTTAAAGCTCATGACCTTCCAGAAAAGAACGGTACAGAACCCTGTGGGTTTCGGCTTATGTTAAATGGTAAGAGTCTTATGTTAAAAACTATATGTTACTAACAAGTCAATCTTTCCTAAGTTTGATAGTACGTTTTGTGTTGCTGTGAGGTTGGCTAATTTCTGCAGAATTTTGTTCATGATTATGCCGTTTCTTGTAAATAACGTTATGCGACACGTTATACGAAACGTATTTTACAGTTACGTGTTAGATAGAAATTTGAGACAAATTATTTCTTGAAAATATACATACAGGTGGATATATTGTTTTTAAAATAGGACATATCATTAAGTTACTAAAAATGCGGAATAAAATTCAGCGAGCTGTGAGTCTTAAAGCTAAACGAAGATAACTGAAAATCGGCGCATGCGTGTATTTTTACGCAATTACAATGTTACTGTTCGGTGGTAAGGTTGAAAGCACACAGCAGGCCTACTTTGACAGAAAGAAGCTTAATTTGCTTTGAGGTTATTCAAAACAGACATTTTGTAGTGCTGTGCCAGATGTTTGGAAAACAGAAACGTTTATTATCGCAGGAATTTATCAAATACGATCACGATGAGGAGAGCTGTGACAAATACAGATTTCTGAGTTTACTTGAGCTCTTTCAAATTCAAAGATCATTTTACAAGATTAATGTCCATTTTAACATGCGTGTTTTGCTAAACATAAAGACGGACACAAAGCTTAATTAGCATTGATCATGTGAATTGTAAGTTTTTCCCTAATTTGGTTTCACTTACAGTTACGATTCATGTCACATACTCGGACGAGTAGATACAATTCTTGCGCAATGGCTGTTTTACGAAAGTGATTATAATGAAGGCTTTCTTGACATTAATATTTAATATTTTGACACGTAAATTGTCGCTTATACTTCTTTTCAGTTATTGGTGGCAATGGTGGAGATATTTATGGACAACGAGGTTTCATTCTTTCGCCTGGTAATTTAAAAGGAAGTCATCGGGGAATTTATCCCGATAAAGATGCTGTCTACACATGGAATATTCATTGTCCGAATGGATCCTATGTACTCGGAATGTTCGTTGATTTTTCACTCTCCACATTTGACAAAGTCAGCATATTTGATGGTGACGAGAGTGAACCCTTCATCGAGTATCAAGGTTACCAGGGTCAAGATGAACAGTTCAATACAACAGGAAACAAAATGGTGGTGCAACTTTTCACTATCAAGGATTACGCTAAAGGTTTTGGAAGATTTGAACTTAACTTCGAAGGTGTGGTATTTCATTTTTCTTTTGTTTAAAGGCAGTTGAGAGATTCTTAGCTGATTAACACTTAGATGTGTACGTCGAAGATTTAGTGATACAACTTATAAAAACACATTATGGTAATGATAGTACTTTCCTAAAATGAGAGAGTTTATGAAGCAATTAACAAATATGATCTTGAAATGCTACAGTCATCAGCATGCGTGACTTAACATTAAAACAGCACAATGTAGGTCTTCTTATTTGTGATTTTTCTCAGGCAAGTTTAATATTTTTACCGCTTGATTGTTTTATAGCTTCAATTATATGCTGAAAGTTAGACAGGATGAACATGACGTTTGCTTTCTTCATTAAACGAGTATCAGTCCTGGGCACGACGTACCGAGATTTAAGGGACGTCATCTTTGATAGAGCGGACCTTGCCTTCTTGTTCCCAAGAAATTAATTTTAAAAAAAGACAATAAGAACTCCACATGACATTTCCCCGAATTGTACATATTTCTGTAGCAGGGAAACTAAATGAAATACATTTTGATGATTCTAGCGATACCGTGTTTAGCTAAGTTAATATTGCCCGTTGATAACTCTTCACAGCACGGTTGTTGTCAACAACTGAGACTGTCACGGGATGCAGTGGTACTGTAGTTTCTCCGTTTTATCCATTACCCTATCCCATGAATGTACAATACACGACTGAGATATCAACACCGTCTGGCACTATCATGAATCTAGAATTTACAGAGTTGATGTTGAGGAATGGCGACAACGTGTCCGTCTATGATCAAGATGGACGCCTTCTTGCAGGGTACCAATCGGAAAAAGATCTTGAAATGTTGGAAACGTACAGTAATGTCACTTATGTTATTCTCTATTCCGGTCTCGAAGACAAAACTAGAATAGGGGTATACTCCATTGAATTCAAAGGTAAAAATCTTTTTACGATACCTTGTAAAATCTTCCATTTTAGTTGTCGTGAACCTTGTTAAGGGGACAAAGTAGCTCTTTCTGACCTTTTATGTAGTCTCAAGAAACATGGATTTCATGCATAAGGTAACTCGGTATACACTAACGAAAATAATTTTAAAAATTATCCCTTTTTGGACTCCAGACACAATGTCTTTTCCTATTCCACATTGCTTTACTATGACAAATCAGCATTGCACGGTGTAACGGAAGCTGCTATCCATATCTATATGAAATTCACCACCAATAAATATTTCATTACAAATGCTTTCAAGAGGGCCAAACTTGATGTAAAATTATATTCAGCCATGCATGGTCAGATCTTGAATGCACAATCTGGATTTTCTGAGACAGAAGGTAAAATGTTTCACTGAATGTTTTGTCTTGTCGAGATGCAAGCAGAATTGACGTTGTTTATAGTTGACCGGTATTTCAGCACGTACCAAGAAGTCAAAAGACACAAACTATTTTTTTTATATCTGACAAATTTCATGAAAACGGATAAAAAAGAGCAACTTTTCCCGTTAATCTTCTTCAAAGCTTGATTCGACTGTTAACGGATTATTACTTTTTGCACTGCACTTTACTTTAATGTTTTGATGACGTAGGACTGTAAAATGCGGGTCAGCGCTTTTGCAGATCTGATCCACGCTTTCTTTAATACGGTATAAAACAACATGATAAACAGCAGAGACACCATAAGCTCTGTGATCTTTTTTCCTTCAAAATATGTAAAATTTATGATGATCATTGATATTGTCTTTAAATATTTCTTAGCGGTACACGTCATGTGCGTTCTTCCTGAAACTGATTTAAACGGTGAAGTAATTCCTGAGTTGGATGTGTACACGCCAGGACAAACGGTAACCTTGATTTGCCATGAAGGATACAGCCTGTCAACGAACTACTCAAGTGTAACATGCGAAAATGATGGAAGCTGGAATGAAGACTTTCCAGAATGTCACGGTAAACATTTTGCATTTTCCATAAGACCCCTGTGCATTAGTTTTACGTTTGAAACATGGCAGAAACAGTCCTTCTACCCAGTGATATTCTATAAATGTCATAGGACAATTTAAAATGAATTTGCATGTAACACTGGTACATCATTGGTATGGTATCATCCACATTGAAGTAATCCATATCTGAAAGTTGTGTGGACGCTTTTCATGCACCGAGTGCACCGCATAAGGAAGCATCAAAACAGTTGAGGGGAGATTTGATACTTTCATTAACAGCGTAAGTGAAGAATGCTAAGCACATGCGCTGCTGTTGTACAATTCAACAAAATCCAAGTGGTCTGTTTGTATATATTCGGAATGGAAGGTATGGATTTCACCCTCGAGTTCTTCGGGTTTTCAAAGTAGCCAGACTATTAGTTTAGCACTTGTGTGAGCGTGCATGTGGCGGCCTAAATTGGATTAACAAGTATAGAAGAATTCTTTTGTCTATGGGAACTAATTGGTCATCGATGACGGCCTAAGTAAACAATATTATCTATACTAAGTTACACAAATGAGTCAGTCAGCACGCCAATCTCTCTCTAAGTACAAGTATCCATCTCGGCCGTTTTTTTTTAATTCGAACGTTCCATCGCTTTGCGTACGTCCAATTATCCATCCATCACCCTGTCAGATCTTGAATAAGTCTAGCATTCTGCGTAATATCTGTCCATCGAATATTGCCTATCCTAACTTAATGACCTCTTTTACTTTTTAGTTCATCAATAGAAATCGAGAACGTATTTTGTTTGTTTTTTTTCTTGGTTGTTTCGAAAACCAGCGTATGAAAATACTTAACACAAAGCAAACAGAGTAATATAATGTTCTTGAGTGAGTCATGCAAGCAATATTTCAGAACAATGCCAAACCGTCTCTCTCTTCGATCATTTTGTGAAATTCATCTGTAGAGGTGGTGTGTGGCGGCGAAAGACGGAAGGAACAAGAAAACATTCAATCATTGGATCCTCAAGATTTGAAAAAAAAAAAACGAATGCGTTTGGATAATTTACATTCCTGAAAATCCAAAAGTCACAAAAAACTTCTAGTATGTCACTCACATGTTGGTACCACAAGTGGAAAATATAAAATAACCTACGCGTGCATTCACGTTAAAATGCAGAATGAAATTACTTCGGCCATATCTAACAATGCAGAAATTTGACGATTCAATAACTTGATAAGTCAGTGGTTTACATCATAAGAGGACTTTCAGTTCTTAGCTACAGCTAACTAGACCAGTAGATAATGTTTTGTGGCTGTGGGCGTTCGTTTGCTTGTCATTTAATCAAATGTATTCAGTCACCCTGACTAGGGTTGCGATTACAAGGGACATCCCCGATGACCTCTCAGAGAGGCTACATAACTAATGGAATATCAGCACTGTAATACTTCCTTAAACATTTCAACATGTTGCTCCTTTCTACAAAGTGAATGTAACCTTGGAATCTATGGCATAAATCTTCAGCAGTAGAAATATACCTCCTAGAGGTTGCTCAACAATGTAAATTTCCCCTGACGATGGCAAAGACAAAAGTCTGATTTTAAATTGTCTACTTTCCCATAATTGTATACGTAGCCTATTTAACGAAGGACTTGCAGCAAACGAAGATAAGGCAAATAACAGATAATTATCGCTCCGTACTATAAAACACTGTTTAAAAATCCAATGCGATTGTATATTTATTCATTCAGCACTTGTACTTGCTTGATCTAGCGATTTGTATCTTATGTATATACCGTATCAATTTCTCTCACTGTTGATGTAACTGATTTGTCGAGCATTCTTGTCTGTGTGGACGCCTTCACGCTTTGAGAAAATTTTCTCTATACCTATAAACCAGTAAGTAATAATAGACAATCAAAAGTTCGATCCCTCGACAATGAGTAATGCAGAAATGAACAACGTTAGGCAGTGTAAATCGACAGCGGAGCGTTCACTTTGTAGTATTCGCGTAGCCCCTTACTGTAGATAGGTATGATTAAGGTACTGAGGTGACAACAATGAACGTCGAATAGTAATGCTTTAAAATAGTGTTGTATACACTCAGAAAGTATTGGCTGCAGAAGGACCAGTTTATGGAAGACTAACTAGTCAAAAAGCTGGACAGATGCAGACAAAGTGTATTACGTTTAATTGGCGTGGTAAACAATTGAGAGAGTATTGATTCCTGAATGGTAAACAGAAATTGCACAGAGCGCCCT
Organism: Ptychodera flava; assembly: GCF_041260155.1. Taxonomy (NCBI): domain Eukaryota; kingdom Metazoa; phylum Hemichordata; class Enteropneusta; family Ptychoderidae; genus Ptychodera; species Ptychodera flava. The sequence goes on along the minus strand of NC_091938.1, from coordinate 27,447,046 downwards.
TCAGCATGTACACACTTCTCGAAACACTACAACGTAGAGAGGATTAAACTGTCTGGGGCCCTAAGGGATATTACCAAGAGCTAACACAATGTAAAATCGCTCTTCTAAGGTAGTTAAGTGTACGCGCCTCGAAATAAAAAATGGATAAACATTTGCTCAAATTTGCTTCAATAACATTCCTGGTCTTTCTTTTTGCAGATCAGGACAATAAAAGATCACCATCAAAATGCCGGTGTTATTAGAACAATTTTAATACAATTTCCGACACTAGGAACCAGAAATGACCACCATTCTAGGTGTTAACTCTATGTGGAAAATTAAGGTGTCTAATTTCACAAACATAGGACAGTGAAAACCTTATTTATTCCATGTGCTTCAGATTCAGCTTCAGATGCTTACGAGATGAATTGCGACCTTCTCTCCCAAATCGCCAGCCCCCCCCCCCCTGTAATTTCTGTCCTACGAATGGTAGACAAAAAGTACTGTAAAAGTTTGCTAGTCAGAGTATCTGTCCCTGAGGCGCGTTGTAACTTTTAGTCCTTGCTTGGAATCAAGTAGGTTATTCGTTTAGGTACAACCCGTGTAATGTACTGAACATCCTGGCAGGGGTCAAAGTTCCTCACATGGCCTTTGTCAATAATAGTGTGTATGAGTTCACCAACAACACCATTGTATGCCAGATAACATGTTACATTTGCAGATGGCACTGAATAAGACGACGCGAGAGCGAGGGAAGCGTTGAACTTTAAATTAGATCCTCTGACGTATTTCTGTGATAAACAGTTCCCAAAAATTTCCCTACAGACTTTAATATTGCTGACATGGTCAACGTCTATGGCTCATCCCATTCACCACGAACGAACCCCTAATCCACTAAAGACTATATTACATGAATAAACATGCGATATACAATTACCAGCAGCAAAATTTAGAAAATCCCGACAAATCAGAGAACGATATTTGCGGTCCTATTGGAGGGAATTCAACATTTATTCTTCAAATTGTGTGTCACTTCGTTCCAGTCAACGCAGGCAGTGTAAACAAAATTCTTAAGATAACATCTGGAACACAAATAGAAAAGGGGCATGATCTAATACAAAACGCTTTACTAACAAAAGGCTTTAATTGAATGCAATGCTCTACTTAATAATTTGAGGTCAAACTGATGACTTCGCAATTATACCAAGTGATATTCATTTGTACTGTTCCTGTTTTTAACCATAACTAAGTTGTCATTGAAACTTGTCAAAACTGTGAAGCGCATCCTGTAATTGAGCCTCTGCTTGTGTGATGGTAGATAGCATAAACTTATGAATAAATTAAACAAGAGTCTTGCTTATTTGAGTCATAGAAATAATAGCTTTCATGAAAATAAAAACAGATGACGAGTTGCAATAAACAATGTCTCTGATACAATTGAATTTAATTTAATTGCAATATCTGTTATACAGACGAGTAATACTACTACGATCACAGAAGGTACGGCAATGACTGTTATAATTTGAGTTAGAACTCAAACGGTAGAACACAAAAGCTCACACAATCTTGAAATCAATATCAGAGTTGAATTACAACAACTGCACAGAAGTGAAATAAACTCTTTACATTATCGTTAAAACCACCGACACCAGCCTGATGCGTGATCACGAAGAAACACGCATGTAGAATTCTCGTACTCAAACAAATATGAGGAAATTGACTACGTTAGAAATAGGTGACATTATGTTTACATCGTATTCACTTTTTGCCGTAATTAAATGACATATTCATATTATGACTATATGTTGTTTGTTGGGAGGCCTGTTTCTACATTTTGTGCACTTCAAGTTTTTCTCAGGTATGCATTTGAGCCATAGTGTCCACGGTTTTTTGTAAAAAAAATGAGTTTACTTTATGTCTTCATAAATCAGAACTCTTAGGTCTTTTGCTCAAAATTATCTTAATTTAAAATCATAATGAAGTTAAAACGTATGTGGTCACAATGTGAAGCTTGGAACGGTAGAAAGAAATAACCAAATTAGCTGAAACCTTACACATTACTAGATATTCAAACCGCTCACTATTCAGAGCAACAAGATGGTTCAATATCCGTTTATTCAACAAGTTTGAAAATTGGTCACCACAAGTACCACATTAGCATAATGTTGTTAATATTGTAGTAGTCACAGTGTCTGAGTCGATGCGTGATCTGTATCTTAAAGTTGACTGAACGTGTTTTTTGAAAGCTGTAATATTTTATCTTAGCAAAATATAAGGAAGCAATTTTCATGTCATTCAAATTCTATCATTAACAAATGCACTCTAACAGGCTATAAAATTCAATTGTCAACCGCAAAATTGGGTCTAATCAATCAAACAAACAAAGTTGAGTTTAAAAATTAATTCTGCCCTTCTCGACATAATGTTTGGAGAATAAGAGAATGGTTCTTTACTAGGCTCAGCTAATGTAAACCAAAAGACATTCCACTAAAGCCACGTTTGACGTTTTGAAGAAGTTAACTTCAATACACTGTACAAACTTAATGCTCTGGTGATTTATCATTAGTATCTATTTAAAAAGTACGGTCACTTCCTGGTATTTGGGTTTTGGGACAGAGTGGCGGCAGAAGGTTTAACATAACTAGGATGGCATATCCTTCTGTTAAACATTGAACCGGTAAACAAAATGGTATTTCATAAACGCTTTTCACATACTGTCATCAACACATATGCATGCAAACCGCGGCAGTGTGTTTGAAAATGCTAATATTCATCTGCTGTCTGTGTTTTACGGTTCTCCATCTGAGTAGGTAAGGCACAGACCCATTGACCTTCCTAATATAGCGTATATATTCATTCCGAGCGGTAGTTGCATACAGACACATGGTTCGCTAATTTGTCAGTCGATTTCAAGTTCTGTAATGCTAATAGTTCACCAATTTGTGCATGGAGAATATAGCCTGTAAAATTAAATCACATAATGAGAGGGTTATTGCCGGAAACCAGCGTAAAGATCGACAAGCCGCTTGTTACATCCAGAAGAAGTCTTCGTGTCCTTTGAAAGGTGACTGTAAAGTCAGGGTCAATTAACAGAATGTTTACATAGTTCTCACTGATAACTCCTTCAAGACACGCTCTGCTAATTACATGCAATCATTCTGTAACAAAAAATATGAGAACAGTAATCACCTGTAAAATTAATTTGGTCTCTCAATAACAAGGACCACGACTTTGATGTATCGTAGTCAATTATTGACAGAGCATCGAATTAACATAATATTAACTCGATGCTCTGTCCAGCTTTAATGAAGCGATTAATATTTGCCAATCAGAAAAGCTACACAATCAATACTGACAAATGTACTCTGTTAACAAACGATCTGAGTTGGTTTCAATATGTTGTCATGAAAACAAATATTATTTTTCGAATCTGAAAACTATAAAGAACAATAGTACAGTGGTGCGTCCCAACCATATAAATGAGAAAATATCCCAGGATTTAATTTCACGGGATTACTTTCATTTAATGAGTAAAACGGTCCATTGCCCTAAGATATACAAATAAGTTACCGGGTACTTTCATTCATAAATTCGATCAAGTTGAAATTTTGATACACCAAATGGCATCTTTACCAATCAAACATACGGGTTTGTCCACGTGAACTTGTCAATCATTGTCTCGCGCTGTCCCGACACCAAAGGACGTCAGCCATCGGCTGAAAGGGAGGATTCACCGCGCTTAGACATGACAGTCTTATGACCAAAGTTATTTACAATGTTTTAGAAGGAAAGGCAACAACTAGATCTAAAAATTAGTTCTTATGTAGGAGATCTTGTGGCTTGCAAAATATCACATGCTTAAGATCTTGGCGAGGCCAAAACTTTCCGTTCGATAGCACGTACCCGGAGAAAACCGGCCTTCACCTGTCTCAGATGGTGTCAACTCGTTGGATCTTGGTCGTCAATGTTTACGTCTTACGGACTTTGATTTTTGCAGTTACACACATCTTGCCCGTAGATACCTCTGAATCTTGTCATTGGACGGAAATTATGTTCTGTTCTCCAAGCCGACTTTCAATATATACATTGACAGCGCTGGACTGCATGTTCAGGCTACAGCTGATGTTTTCACAACAGTCTTACGCTGCAGGTTCGATTCCGATCGAGAATTTGTCAGAAATTTCGAAGTCGCTTTCCCGAAGATCACACGGAACTTATTTATTCAGTTGAACTTACGTTGAGTTGTAGCTTTCGGGTTTATCGCTAGGTACGACGTCCACATTGGAGCCGCGATGTTACTGAGGTATTATAATCGATCAACGGCAGCGCCACTTCAGTCTCGGGCATAACTAAAGCTTATGCGAATTGAAATTTTTGGACATACCTTCCATGTTTCCATGCCTGAATTTATCGCATTACGTTAAAATTTTATGAGGGCACGGCATGGCATCAATCGCGGCAGATCGGTCTGTGCACGGGAGCATCGCGACATGCATGGTCTGATATAAGGACAGTACTTGTGCAAGGAAAAAATTCTGGTTGATGACGTATAACAGCGGTAATATCGATTTTTTATCAGTAGTTGTAGATTAATAATTATGAACTTCCGCGGTTGTGATTCAGACTTTTACACTAATACACGATCATCAGACTATTTGATGCAAAAGTCTAGAATGTTAGTTATATGATAATAAGGTTATTACGAAAAGATTTGCCCTTGGGTATTTGCAGTCCGGATCACATACCCAGGCAAAACCTCGAGCTTCAGTACGACTACAGTACAGCACTGCAGCTACCCGACACAATACAGGCGAGGCTGTGGACTCTGTCAACACCTGTGACCAAGAGGAGTATCTGACAAATATCTTCATCCAAAACCCATCGACTAGTAACAGTGAACTGTCCCATATTATATAGCTTAGCGAGCTTATTGGTTCTTCCCCAGTATGGTGTTTACATGTGGAAGAGTATAACCTAATTATCAAATTTAAGTTCCGATCCATTTTAAATAAAGAATAGTACGTACATCTGCAGATATAAAGTTTATCATCTATGGACAAGCATAAGATACGTGTAGTACCACATGCTGTATCGGAAAGATCGCGAAACCTATCAATACATGTAGAAATGTTCAAAGAAGATGTATAATAAACTTCAGGTGTAACTTGGGTTTAAATTATTTACAGTATAAAAAGTAATTTCACCAGAAAGACGTATATCATATACCAAATTCCAGAGTACGCGCGATTGAGTTCTATAATGCAGGTGGGAATATTTGAAATAAACGAATTGTGTCTTTGAAGGTGATGATTAACATTTATTCATTAACTGTCAGTTTTAAAGTTATCTTGCAATTGTTTTTTATAATGCTTGTACTTTTAGTGTTGAAATTGAAAACTGTTAATTCATCTTAGGTCAAGAAATATAAAACGTTTGTTTCTCATCCTAGACATATTTCAAAAATGATGCTTTTTTATTCTTCAATCAACAAGAACGCGGAAAAAATGAAAACAACATAGGAATGCACAGCAGTGTGGCCTTATTATTTTTGTATAGTAACAGTTCTGCTGTTTCACTTTTAGTGCGGATATGGACAGTTTCACATCGTTATATAACACTGACATATTTGAACAGTTTTGAATGTAATGTTGGTGGCAATTACTTTGTTATTGTTCAGTATGTTAATGCAGCACTGTGTTATGCACTATCGTCTCGTATTTTTGCGTTTATTTCTTATTTTATTTCCTAGTGAGCAGACAAAAATTGACGCGGCGGATTTGAATTGACGCGCACGAGGATGAGAAACAAACTTTTTTATTTTCTTGGCCTTATTCTGTAGGGAAGGCGGACTGCGGTGGCGAAATTGTGAGCGAGGGAGAGGGTTCCATTGAATTTAACGGATCCCCGGGACTAGACACAAATGAATGTATATGGACAATATATACCATCGAGCACTCTCGAGTGACAGCAAAATTTGAAACATGTAACCTAAAAGTGGAGACAGATGGCAACTATGAAGCCAGCTACATAGAGATTCGAGATGGAGAGAACGCTGAGGATCGACTCATGGGAAATTACACTCACTGCGATTGTTCGTCATCGGAATCACCAATATCTATCGGGTATGCTTCGACAAACGTGATGTGGATTCGTTTGGTTTCCCCTACAATGACTGATGGACGACTTTACTTCGACCTACGCTTTGATGGTAAGTTTCTGTTCGTCTAATTGACATTTTAGTGATATCAAATGTTTGAGTCCAACTCTCAAATAAATCCTCAGTATATTTAGTGATCCAAAATTAAGAAATAATGACAGAATTCGAAAAAAAGATGGACAAGTTCACGTGAAGTATTTTAATTCGAATACAGTGCTGGTGTAAGTTTCTAATATGTTATCACATAGCTGACGAAAATTACTATTCGAAGTTATAGCTTTAGTTTAGACAGGTCGCTATCCCAATCCATTCTAAAAATACTAACCAAGAGAAACGCAGCATTGTTTTACAAAATTCTCTTTCTACCTTTTCAGCTTGTGGTGGTGACATTAAAACGAAAGGAGGGACAGTCTCTTCACCTTTTTATCCGGACTCCTATCTGAAAGGCGGAGAGTGTACCTGGACGATAGTTACCTACCAAGGAACAGTCTTTTCCTCCAGCTTTGACCACTTCGCATTGAGATATTCTGAAGATTCTTTACAAATAGGAAACGATGAAAGTGACGGGGAGCCTGATATCGGGCGTTACACCAACGATAATCCCCCGGGTACAGTTAACGATACCGAAGACAACAAAATGTGGATTAATCTTAAAGCTCATGACCTTCCAGAAAATAGCGGTACCGAACCCTGTGGGTTTCAGCTCATGTTAAACGGTAAGGATCATAGGTTACAAAGCATACTTATAAATCAATCTTTTCTGACTTTGATAATGCGTTTTTGGTGATGCGGCTGTGGCTAATATCTGCAGAATTCATTCATAACCTTACCGTTTCTAATAAATAATGTTATACAGGATATTTTACAATACATATTTTACTGTAACTTGTTAGACAGAAATTTGAGACAATAGGCTCTTGCAAATATAAGTGCAAGTGATTACATTGTTTTTAACAAAAATGGCGTATCATTTATTTACTTAGGAATGAGAAAATACAATTCAGCGAGTAAAGAGTTCAAAAGCTAAACGGAGAGAAGTGAAAATCGGCGCATGCGTGTATTATTATGCAATTTTAATTATACTGTTCAGTAGTGACTTTAAAGCCCACAGCAGGCGTACTTTGACACAAAGAAGCTTAAGTCGCATTAATGTTATTTCATATATAAATGCTTAAATGCTCAGTGCACCAGATGTTTGCAATATAGAAACAATGATAATCGCTGGAATTATTATATACGATCACAATGAGGAGAACTGTGACAAATAAATTTCTGAGTTCAATTGATCTCTTTCAAATTCAATCATCATTTAGTAAGACTTATGTACATTTCAACAAGCATGTTTTGCCATTACAAACAATGGACTGAATTAGCATTAACCATATCAATGGCAAAAGTTTCCCCTAATTTTGTTTCACTTACAGTTACTATTAATGTCATATACTTGGACGAGAAGATAAAATTCTTGCGTTGTTATGGTTGTTTCATGGGAGTGATTATGAAGAAGGTTTTTGACATGTAAATTGTCGCTTTTACTTTGTTTTAGTTATTGGCGGCAATGGCAGGGATATTTATGGACAACGAGGTTTCATTCTTTCGCCCGGGTTTTCAAAGGAAGTCATTTGGGTATTTATCCAAATAAAGGTGCGGTCTACACATGGAATATTCATTGTCCGAATGGATCCTATGTACTCGGAATGTTCGTCGATTTGCACTCTACACATTTGACGTAGTCAGAATATTTGATGGCGACGAGAATAAACCCTTTATCGAGTATCAAGGTAGCCAGGGTCAAGATGAACAGTTGAATACAACAGAGAACAAGATGGTGATAAAACTTTATACAGTTGAAGATGGGCTTTCTAAAGGTTACGGAAGATTTGAACTTAAATTCGAAGGTGTGGTATTTCACTTTCCGTTTTTAAAATTGAGTGGAGAGCTTCTTAAGCTGACTAACACTTTGATGTGTACGGCAATGTTCAGGGATAAACCTTCTAAGGTAACGATGATAATTTCCTAAAATGAGAGACTTTATGAAACACTTAACGAATATCATCTTTCAGCAAATTCTAAAGTCGTCAACATGCCTGACTTAACATTAGGTGTGCAACAATGTAGGTTTATCATTTGTGGTTTCATCGGACAAGTTTAATATTTTGCCGCTTGATTGTTTGCTTACTATTTGCTGAAAGTTATGCAGGGTGAACATAAAGTTTGCCTCTTTATACCTGAGTATCAGTCGTAGGCATGACGTACCAACTTGAAGGTTTAAGGGACGACATCTTTGATGCAGCGGACCTTGTTCCCATGACATCAATTAAAAAAAGACATTAAGAATTCCGCATATTGACTTTTCCCCTAAATGTACATAATCTTAATCAATAGCTTTTACTGTTTTACTGCAGTTGTTCTCAATGACGTCTACTAATTGTCTTCAATACGACAATTAAATAAACTATTTTCTGTAAAGATAATCAGAAAATAGCTGGGAAATCAAATTAAATAACATGGTGTTAAGCTAAGTTAATATTGCATGTTGATAATTCTTCACAGCCCGGTTGTTGTCAACAACTGAGTCTGTCACGGGATGCAGTGGTACTGTAGTTTCTCCGTTTTATCCATTACCCTATCCCATGAATGTCCAATACACAACTGAGATATCAACACCGCCTGGCACCATCATGAATCTAGAATTTACAGAGCTGACGTTGAGGAATGGAGACAACGTGTCTGTCTATGATCAAGATGGACGCCTTCTTGCAGGATGCCAATCGGAAAAGAATCTTGAAATGTTGGAAACGTACAGTAATGTCACTTATGTTATTCTCTATTCTGGTCGCGAAGACAATACTAGGATAGGGGTATACTCCATACAATTCAAAGGTAAAATTCATTTACGATACTTTATAAAATCTTTCACAATTGAAAGTTTTTCCTTTTTTAAGCTCACATTGCTAAGGGGGCAAAACCTGTCTTTTTGACCTTTTTGTAATCTCAAGAAAACATGGAATACATGCATATAGTCACTCGGTATACAAACCAACGACGGTACATAACTGCCAAAATGTCAGAAATTATCACTTCGCTGAATGCAAACACATTATTTTGTTTGTGACTTCCAAACACAGTGTCTTTTCCTATTCCGCATTGCTTCCTTAATCAGCATTTCACAGAGTAAGGAAAGGTCCTTACCTATATGAAATGCTCCATCAATAAAGATTTCATTACACAAGCTTGCAATAGGGCTAAACTTGGTGTAAAAGTGTATGTTCAGCCATGTATGGCGAGAGTTGTACACTAATTTGATATTTGTTGGTATATAAGGTAAAATGTTTCAGTGATTGTTTAATCTTGTGTCGCCGCAAACAGAATTGACGTTGTACATACTTGACCGGTATTTCAGTATGTTTCAATAAGTCAAACGACACAAACTATTATTCATATCTGGCAAATTTCATGAAAAATACAAAAGAGCTACTTTCCCTTTCATATTTTTTAAAGCTTTATTCGACTGTTAACGGACGATGACGTTGTTACACTGCACTTTAATATTTAGTATTTTGATGACGTAGGACCGGAAAATGGGTTCAGCTCGTTTACATGTCTGATCCACGCTTTTCTAATACGGCATGACATTTGAAAACATCGTGGTAAACAGCAGAGACACATAAGCTCTGTAATTTTCTTTCCTTCAAAATGTGTAAAATGTATGATGATCGTTGATATTGTCTTTAAATATTTCTTAGCGGTACACGTCGTGTGCGTTCTTCCTGAAACTGATTTAAACGGTGACGTATTTCCTGAGTTGGATCTGTACACGCCGGGACAAACTGTAACCTTGATTTGCCATGAAGGATACAGCCTTTCAACGAACTACTCAAGTGTAACATGCGAAAATGATGGAAGCTGGAATGAAGACTTTCCAGAATGTCACGGTAAACATTTTGCATTTTCCATAAGACCCCTGTGCATTAGTTGCACGTTTGAAACATGACAGGAACAAATGCTACCAAATGTTATTCTATAAAAGTCATAGGACAAGACGCACTAAAGTTCTTTATGATTTAGATGAATTAGCATGTAACGCTGGTACATCATGGTGATGGTATCATGCACATTAAAGTAATCCATATCAGAAAGTTATATGGAATCTTTTCATGGCCCGAGTGTGCCGCATCAGAACATTAAAACATTTGAGGGAAGATTTGACACTTTCAATGCCAGCATAAGTGAAGAATGCTAAGCACGTGCGCGGCTGTGGTACAATTCAACATTATCCAAGTGTTCTGTTTGTATGTATTCGGAACGGAAGTCATGGATTTTACTATTGAGTTCTTCAGGTTTTTCAAGTTGCCAGAGTATTAGTTTAGCACCTGGCATGTAAGGACCTAAATTGTTAACAAATATACAATTATTCCTTTGTCCATTGGAACTAATCAGTTATTGATGACGGCCTATGCAAACAAAATTATGCATACAAGGTTACACAAATGAGTCAGTCTGCACGCCAATCCACCTGCATGTACACGTATCCATCTCGGCCGTCTTTCCATTCGATCGTTCCACCGTTCGGTTTACGTCTAATTATCCCTCCATCGCCCTATATTGAATTAATATAATAATCTAGCATTCTTCTGTCCATCGAATATTGCCTATCCTAACTTAATGACCTCTTTTACTTTTCAGAATCACGTATTTTGTTTGCCTTCTCGATATAATTGTTTCGAAAATGAGCGTATGAAAATACTTAACACAAAAGCAAACAGAGTTATATAACGTTCTTGAGGTCAGTCAAGCGATGTTTCAGAACTATGCGTAATAGTCTCCCTTCTTCGATTATTTTGTCAATTCCTCTGTGGAGGTCAAAACAGAGAACCGGTTTTTCTGTCCCGTTGGAGGGAATTTCGAAGGTGAATTCTTGAAGTTATGTGTCACTTTGTTTCAGTCAGCACAGGCAGTGTAAACAAAACTCCGAAGAAAACATCTAGATCAAAAATAGAGAAGGGACATAATCTAAAACGCATTACTATCAAAAGGGTTAAGTTGAAATATACACTGTGGAATATCCTCATACAATGCTATACTCTATAATTTGAGGTCAAACTGATGATGACGCAATTATCAGGTGATATTTATCTTGAATGTTCAATGATGCAGACTCATCTGTGCAGATATACTATACTCTTGTAGCTAAATACTTTATACTGCGCTGGAGAATTATTTCTCTATCCAGAGCTTTCGACAACTATCCAGCCGTCTTTATCAATGGTGTTGATTAGCACCCATGCGCATGCGTGATCTTAAAATATTATCCCAGATTCGAGGCAGTTGATAACGTCCGCCTCACAGAAATATTGCAGCACACTTTCAGAACATATGGTGTGCAGTTACACGCTAAGCCCTTTAATACCATCAGACAACTACTGGTATGCCCTAAGGATCTCACGCCATCCAAGACGTATATTTATCACATCCGATGTGAGGGTTGTGGAGATAATGAATGCAAAATGGACTATATTGGAGAAACAGAACAATCCTTGCAAGCCCGAGTGCAAGAACATCGGCGTCCAAGCTGCGTCACTTCAGAGGTTTCTAAACACAATGATTCCCCGGGTCATAATTTCATGCTAGAAAATGTGAAAATCTTGGATCGGGAGGCGGATTGGTTCAAAATAGGTATTAAGGAAGCGATATACATAAGAACACATAAACCAACGTTGAATCGGGATGGTGGACGTTATCAACTGCTTCGAATCTTGGATAATATTTTAAGATCACGCATGCGCAGTGGTGCTTATCAACACCATTGATAAGGACGGCTGGATAGTTGTCGAAAGCTCTGGATAGAGAAATAATTCTCCGGTGCAGTACAAAGTATCTTTACTATTCCTGTTTTTACCAGAACTAAGTTATCGTTGAAACTTGACAAAACTGTGTAGCGCATCCTGTAATTGAGCTTGTGCTTGTGGGATGGTAGATAGTATAAACGTATCTGATTCAATAAATTAGAGCCTCGGTCAGTTTAGTCATGGAAGTATCAGTTTTCATGAAAAGGAAACAAGATGGCGCATTGCCATAAACAATGTCTCTGATATAACTGAAGTCCATTTAATTTGCAGTATCTGAGATGCAGACGTTAAATATACAACAATAATCATCGGAGGCACATTTTATGACAGTGTTATAATATTGAGTTGGACCAAATAATACTTAAGGTCTTACAAGCATGAAATCAATATCAGAGTTGTCCTTAAAAACAACTGCGCAGAATTGAAAGATGACATACTTCTTTCACCATCATTGAAACAACCGATACCAGACTAATTCATGATCATTAAAATCCACTTCACGCACGAAGAATTCTCGTCGTGCGGAAATCGGCAAATGTGACTTTCAGCTATTTGTTGAGATACCTGTTTAGCCATAGTGTACACAGCGTTTTGAAGAATGAGTTTACATTATGGCCTCATAAAACAGAACTCTTAATTCTTTCGCTCAAAATAATTTATAATTTAAAATCATAATGAAGGTAAAATTTATATGGTCACACTGTAATCTTGGAACTGTAGAAAGAAAGGAAGAAAGAAATTAGCAAAACCTTACATATTACTGTATATTGTAGCTGTTAACTATTCACAGAAACATGACGATTAAAAATCCATTTAATCCACAGGTTCAGAGTCACCATTTCAAAATTTTAGTGGTCTGAGTATCTTAGCCGATACGTGATCTGTATCTTCAAGTTGATGACTTTATTTGAACGTTTCCTTGTTTTTTAGAACTTGTTATATTTTGCTTTTCGAATCACTGCAAGCAAGCTATTTTCGTGTAGATTCAATGTTAGTATTGACAAATTAATTCTGAACCAGACTACATAAAATTCAATTGTCAACAGCATAATTGGGCTGATCAAGCATAGAAAGGTGAGTTAAAAAATTTAACCCTGCGCGTTTCGACATATTTTTTGGAGAATAACAAGATGGTACTTTATAGGCCGAGGAAAACGTAAAGTAAAAGACAGTCCACCAAAGTTACGTTGCTGGAACTGTTAGATTTCAAAATAGTCTTTATTATAAAAGTACCGTCACTTCCTAGTGTTTGGCTTTTGGACAGAGACGCAGAAGGTTGAACGCATAACTGGGATGATAAGTCATTCTGTTGAACATTGAACCGGGAAACAAAACGCTATTTCATAAATGCTTCTCATATACTGTCATCAACTCATACAAATATGGCTAACGCAGCAGTGTGTTTTAAAATGCTACTATTCGTCTGCTATCTGTTTTTACGGTTCTCCACTGGAGCATGTAAGTTTAAAGACCAATTCCGGTCCTTCCTTATATATTTTAACGTGGAGTGATCTAGAGGTAGTTTGGTCGTGATTATTCAGGTACGTATATTGTTCGTGGTTCGTGCTATTCCGCGTTACTTGTGTAAGGGTCCGGTAATAACATACATACAGGCGAGTGGTACACCATGATTCGGATAGTTTAATCACCTACTTATACATGGTTACAATATCTAGAAAGGTCGGTTTTCTGCAAAGACGCGGTCCACCACAGTCCAACAGATAGCTTTTTACTGCAGTCAGTATGTCAAGGTCCAAGAGCGTCTTCATCTCCGAGTCTAGTATAGTCGAATGAAGGAATGTCTCTCGCTAGAATGACTACAACTTAAATAGTCCTCAAAGATACATATTGTCAGGCCTTCGGTATGAATCTTAATTTAACTAAAGTCGGAAAGGTCGCTCCCTAAGTACATGATTAAAGTATCTATTAACGTAGAGTCCGGTTCATGCTGATGACTTATGCAGTTGAAACAATAACCGGCTACTTCAAAGACCACGAAAATAGGGAAGATCATTCCAACGATGCATCACGTGTAGGGGGTTACTGTCGGTCAGTTCATTTTCAGTCGTAAAATACAAATTCAAGGGTAAAATTCCAAGCGATCGTAAGGGTCTATATCACAATATCGTTTATACATTCATTTCTGAGCGGTAGTGGGATATAGACATATTATGGTTCGATAATTCGACAGCCGATTTCAAATACTGTAACGCTAAAATATGAATTCACCATTTTGTGCATGGAGAATATCTCCTGTATAATCAAATCACATAATGAGAGGGTAATCACCGGAAACCAGCATAAAGATCGACAAGCTTTTTGTTACTGCCATAATAAGTCTTCATGTCCGTTGAAAGGTGACTGTCACGCCAGGAGTGTCATTTATAAGGCCACAGTCTCCACAAGATCTCTCAAGAACAAGGACCAGGACTTTTATGTATCGTGGTCAATTATTGACAGAGCATCGAGTTAATTAATATAAGCAAGCGATGTGGTATTTGTCTATCAGAGAAGGTACACAATCAATATTGACGAATTTTCGCTGTTAAAAAACCATCTGAGTTGGTTATATTATTACAAAATATATTATTTATCGAGTCTCAACAGCACTAAAAACTATAGTACAATCGTACAAATCTGCTAGGTACTAAGCTTATATTACCTTAACCACGCTTAAAACATTGGAATCGCTCCATTGAAACGGTCACGTTGGTGCCTGGACCAGCTCAGAATACCCTCCGGATTCTGGTTTCCTGTTTATAAAATAACATATCATGTACCACGATAACCTAATAATTTAAGACAAACTGAGGGTATGTACGCCGCTTAAAAATTGATAATATTAAATTGGAAAACTGGCGAGATGTTACACTTTTAAAGAAAATATTGGACCTAAATTCAGTAGTGTTGTGAAAAGAACTAATCCAACTATAACCTTTGAAGTTAAGAGTAGAATTTTGGAACACGCCCGAACCATAGCAGATGTGTAAAGTAAGCGAGGCGGTTTAACCGGTCTCCAATCTTCAGCAAAGTTTATTCAATAATACCAACGTTTCAGCGACAAACAAGTCGCCTTCTTCAGGGTTAACTCTCATAAAATAAAATGTACATTTACAGAGATTAAATCTACATAAATGTGAATAATTTTATGGATAAAACGGTATAAAGGTAAAGCAGAGAACAGTAAAATTCAACCAGATACTACATTAAAAGCATAGGCCGCGCAAAGTTATGACTTGAACTCTCTGATATAGATTTAGGATGTCACAAAAAACGTGAAGCCGACTGAACTAAAATGATGATCACAACTTAAAATTAAGCGTCATCAGTAATGATACCTTTACTTTTCTTTAGTTATTCTTTAAATGTTCGTCGTATATTTTCTTAAACCAGCAACATAATGTTATATTGTGTAAACTTGAATCTTTAAATTACCTACACTGATTACATGCATTACTTGGTAAATGTATCTCTTACATTGCAGTGACTGAGTGTGGAGGCAAAGTTGTAAGCGAGGGGAGAGGTTCAATCCAGTTTCGTGGAACCCCAGGATTGGACACGAATGAATGTACATGGACCATATACATCCCCGAGCAATCTAAGGTGACAGCCAAAATCGAAGCCTGTACTCTAATCGTTGAGACAGATGGCAGCTATGAAATGAGTTACATAGAGGTCAGAGATGGAGAAAACGCTGACTATCCACTCATAGGGAATTATTCTCACTGGGATTGTTCATCATCGATATCAATTGGATATGCCTCGACAAACGCGATGTGGATTCGTTTAGTTTCCCCTACTATCACAGATGAGGATATATATTTTGATCTGCAGTTTGATGGTATATTTGCCTTCGTCTTTTCCAGTTGATTTTACTTAACTTGATCGATCTCCGGTGGGTTGATCGAGTAATCCATAGGCATCTCACTTAGCTACTCTCTACGGTTACTCCTATATCACATGGGAATAGGACAACTTTCGTTTACTTCTTCATCATATTTTAAGATAGATTGCGCCTCGGGGACAGATACTGACTCTATATTCTTTTAGCCTAGAATTTGTAGGGAGAGTGAGTTATTTTGAAGCTTATGGAGTAAAGTTTTCACCGGCTTAGTTTGTGAAAACCCGGAATTTTCTTTCCTTATAGAAGTAATACTACGATTGCGGCCATTATGAATTTAAAATATCGGCTAATATTGGGTAATTTGTTTCTGCTTCGTTCTCCCACTTACCGGTCATGATTACATTTGGGTAATATCATTTGATGACTTCCAGAACGAGGCAAAACTTTAATACACGTGATCTCATCCCAGGCGGAAACCGTGATGAGATTCCATATTCAATCAGTTCTCATTTGCCTCGGTCTGTGTACACACAACGTTTTTCAGCCATCGAATACATGGGTTTTGACGTCTGTTTTTGCTCTTTTGTTCCGTACTTGGCGCTTGAGTTACAATCTCGTCTGTACCTGTTTATTTATTCTTTTTAGCTGTCAGGTTTGTTTGACGGTAGTTTTTACAGGCTGTCTGAATTACTGCCTTGAGTTTATGTAGTACGTGCGTTGCCATTGTTTGAATTGCATATGTTGCAAATATTATATTTTGTTTTTTGTCGTGAATAGAAGTGGATAACAACGCCATCAAGGCCACAAAATCAATGGAAAGATACCTAGTTTTCAGGAAATATTTTTCCTTCCTATACAGCCTGTGGTGGTAACATTAAAACGAAGGGAGAGAGCGTCTCTTCACCGTTTTATCCAGACTCATACCTGAAAGGCGGAAACTGTACATGGACAATAAACACCTACCAAGGAACAGTCTTCTCGTCCAATTTTGACGCGTTTAAATTGAGATATTCTGAAGATTCGATAGAAATAGGAAATGACGTAAGCAATGGAGAAGCTGATATTGGACGATACACCAACGATGATCATCCATGGACAGTTAATAACACTGAATCAAATTCAATGTGGATTACTCTGACAGCGTTTGAATTTCCGGAACAGAATGGAACTGGGCCTTTTCACTTTCAACTAGAGCTCAAAGGTAAGTTTCAGAAGCTCAAAAAAAGAATATTAAAACCTTTGGCCTTTAGTTATGACAATTAATATTTCATAACTTTTTAAATGCTAACACGTGTTAAATGGAACAAGCATATGTATGCGTGGTACTTATTGCCCGATATGATGGACGTTACTTTCTATATTCTTTGATTTGATTTTTTAATTTGCATATTATCATATGCATTTGATTGATCCAGTTACCATCGATGGACTGTTCCTTCATATGATCAATTACAACATTGACATTTCTACAATGACCAAGATTTGTGGGTTTGGTGGCTGTAGCGGTGATCAAACTGAGAGCACTTTGGTATAGGATAACGCACGAGTTGAGTGCGATCGTTCAGACATTGAACGGCACGAGGGCCGAAGGCCTGAGAACGGTTGCTCCACTCCTGCGTTATTTGGCTAACAGCACATTATCCAGCTTCCACGTTCACACAATAACTACGACAGGTAGCACAAGCTTGATACAGAGACACACAAATGCCTTCCAATACCATCATTTATAATAGCGAATGCAAGTTTGCATTGAAAGCAATTTTGGGGCAAAGAAACGTTGTTGTTTGTATCAGACTGCAGCGTTATCGATAGCGCAAATAATAATCTATCCACATTTTCCAGCAGATAACAGTATTTATTTGTTTCCCTGTTGCATTCTAAATCTTACGAGCATCTGGGCTGTAAACAAAGGATGTAAATAAAGATGTATAATAAAAAATATGATTTTTCATTATAGTTCTCTGCTTGTTGGCTAATATTAGACAGTCACTAAAATTTGAATTTTCCTCCCATATTTCGTTTCAGTCATTGGTGGAAATGGCGGTGATATCTTTGGTCAACGAGGTTTCATTATTTCGCCAGGAAATTCAAAAGGGAGCGACAATGGGATTGTTCCTAACATAGATGCTATCTATACTTGGAATATCTATTCTCCGAATGGAACTTTTGTACTCGGAAGTTTCATCGATTTTTCACTCTTCCAATTTGACAAAGTCAGTGTATTTGATGGTGACGAGAATAAACCCTTCATCGAGTATCAGGGACAACAGGGTCTTGGTGAACAATTTAAAACGACAGGAAACAAAATGGTGGTACAACTTAACACATTTCAGCAAGGCAATAGAGGCTATGGAAGATTTGAACTTCACTTCGAAGGTTTCTGTGTTGATTTAACTTTACCTTAAACTTAATTTCAATCACAGCATCTTTAAATTGATTAGTATCATGAAACGCACCAACACAGCTTTAGTCAGTGCACTCAAGAAAGAATATACTTTAAACTATTTGACCTGCAGCACATACATTATCATCTACATTTTCTGCAGTTTCAGTTCAGGATTGTTGTTATGTAGCTTTGACCGGGGACGTAAATGTCTTTAGTTAGAACGCCCATCGGGGACAGATATCCGGACTCTCAAACGTCTTCAATTCTTTTTTGATCTACTATTTATGTGGGCTCATTTTAAAGCGCTTTGAAAAAGAAAAACTTTCACCTTCCTTATTTTTCGAAAGTCTAAAGTATAATATTCCCTCATAGAGTTAACACAGGGATGGCTGCCATTTGTATCACAAATACCGCAAAATCTCGGGTGATTTGTTTCCCTAGTTAAAAACTTTGCACGGTGACTCCCGATTTTTATTGTTGATTTCAAATTGGTAAGAGGATGGTTGCAAGATTCATTTAGGAAAATTTGAGCAAAAGTTTAAAGCTGTCACTTTCGAAGTCATACAACCCTAAAGTGAAAAACTGTTTAATTTTTTACTTGTATTTTGACATCGATTTTCATATTAAATTATCGCGGAAAATAAAATTTATATTGATATAATTTTCTTACAAAGTAATTGTGACTGACTCTCGATAGGTTTATTGCTGTCAACTTCAGAAGAAGTCACAGGATACAACGGTACTGTATACTCACCTCTGTATCCATTACCCTATCCAATGAACGTCCAATACACAACTAAGATATCAACACCGTCTGGCACTATCATGAAGCTAGAATTTACAGAGTTGACGTTGAGGAATGGAGACAACGTGTCCGTCTATGATCAAAATGGACGCCTCCTTGCAGGATACCAATCGGAAAGGGATCTTGAAATGTTGGAAACATACAGTAATGTCACTTATGTTATTCTCTATTCGGGTCGCGAAGACTATACTAGGATAGGGGTATACTCCTTTGAATTCAAAGGTAAAAGTCATTTACGATACTTTATAAAATCAACCATATTTAAGAGTTTTGTCTTCTTTAAGCTCACATTGTCGATGAGAAAAAATCTCTCTTTTTGACCATTTTTGTGATATCAGAATAGAAAAATATAGATAAATAAAATAAACAGAATAAATGCATATAGTCACCAAGTATACAAACTAACGACGGTATATAGCTGCATAAATGTCAAAATTTATCTTTTTACCGAATTCAAACAGAATATTTCGTATGTCTTTTTCTGTTTCTGAATGGGTTTTCTGTGACAAATAAACATTGCCACAGTGTAAGAGAAGATCCTACATGTATGCTTATCTATAAGAAGGGCATCGCCAACTAAGAATTCACAACAAAAGCTTGCAAGAGGGCCAAAAGTGATGTGACAGTGTAATTTCAGGCGTGCATGGGGAGGGTTGTACACTAACTTGATTTTTAGTACGGAAGATAAAATATTTCACGGAATGCTAAACTTGTCTTAGCTGCTGGTAAAGTTGAGGTTGTCCGTAGTAGACTAATATTTCACCTGGTTTCAAAAAGTCAAACGAAACCAGCTATTTTCCAAATCAACAAATTTCATGGAACAAAAACTGGAAAAGAGCGACTTTTCCCATAAAATGTTGCTTACAGTCAACGGATAATGACGTATTTGCGCTGCACTTTTCTATTAGTATTTTGATGACATAGGACCGTAAAATGGGCTTAGTTTCTTTTAAGATCTGATCCACGCTTTCCCGAAGACGGTATGATATTTGAAAACATCATAATTAAACACTATAGATACATTGTATCATTAGTTTTGTGAATTTTTTTCTTCAAACTTGTGAAATGTATAATGATCGTTGATATGGTTTTTAAATATTTCTTAGTGGTACACATGGTGTGCGTTCTTCCTGAAACTGATTTAAACGGTGAAGTAGATCCTGAGTTGGATCTGTACACGCCAGGACAAAAGGTAACCTTGATTTGCCATGAAGGATACAGCCTTTCAACGAACTACTCTACTGTAACATGCGAAAATGATGGCAGCTGGAGTGAAGACTTTCCAAAATGTCATGGTAAAAATAAATTTTGCATGTTCTTTAAACCCATGTGCATTAGTTTCACGTTTGAAGTTTGACAGGGACAGTTCTGCTACCAAATGTTATTCTGTAAACGTCGCAGGAAAAGATGCACTAACTTTCTTTAATGATGGGAAATAATTTGCATGTAATGATGCTACATAATTGTGGTGGCATCATGAAGTGATTCTTATCAGAAAGTCGTTCGGAATCTTCTCATGCCCCGAAAGAGTTGCATCAGAAATTATTTGGACAGGGATACTTTCAATATCAGCAAAAGTGAAGAATCATGGGCACATGCGCGACTGAGGTACAATTTTACATAATCCAAGTAGTCTGTTTTTATGTATTTAGAATGGAAGATATGGATATCACTCTTGTGTTCTTCAGGTTTTCCGAATAGCGAGAGTATTATTTTAGCACCTGTATGAACGTGCATGTAGAGGCCTACATTGGATTAACAAGTATAAAAGAATTACTTTGTTCATGGGAACTATCTGACCTATTCAATTGATATTATGTATACAAAGTTCAGTAACTGAGTCAGTCAGTACGCCAATCCCTCTACATGTATCCACTCCGCCCGTCTTTCCATCCATTCTTTCCACCATTCGGTGTACATCAAATTAACCAGCTATCGCTCTATCTTGAATTAATCTAGCGTTCTACGTAATATCTGTCTATTGCATATTGCCTGTCATAACATTTACAGTGGAATTTGACTGAGTGTCCGGTTTGCCTTGCAGAGCTCGACAAGTCTATACGTTGCTTATCATTAGAAAAGTAAACATTTGCAACAAATTGAGTCTTCGGTGTCAGATTACACCTCCAGCGAACGTTTCCCACACACTGTCTAGTCTACATTCACGACAGTCGTTTCAGCATGCCACTCACAAGCACACTGCACTACAAGTACACACATCATCCAAGTTTTCTTTCAGGTATTTATTTTGATTTGGGAACTTTAAGAAGTTGTAAACAAATAAATTCTACTCAAGATGCACCTTTTCACTCCTCTTTTTCTTGCCTCAATTACATGACACGATTTAAAACTTTACTCAACGGACATTTGATGAACATTTCACATGTACACAAGAAATACCACTAGGCTAAATGTTATTTCACATAGCCAGATTTTCTGCTTAAATGCATGAACTGTATTTTGGCATGTAATTTCCCTAGTAACGACATAGGTAAATTAGTCCAAAGGAGATCGGCGAGTGTTCAGAGGAAATGTACTAAAAATAACTACTACGAAACACGAGAGACTCTCGACGTGATTATTTTGTTTTTTGCTTCATGTTTGCTTATTTCCACAAATCTATTCCTGCATTTCAAAAGACTTGTCACCGTCAGTATTCCCTGCTCTGTGCTCACTTTCTTCTTGAGACTCGGCTGGACACGTCGGCATAATAGGAGGCTGAACCGTCGATGAATAGAAAGGACTCCCGTACATTGGGTTATAATATACGTAACGGGGGTAATATTGGTTCATATGTACGTACGGATCATAGTAGAAATATTTATGCGGTGGTTGTCGTTGAGGTAAAGCTTGAGACAGCTGACTACTAGTATCGACATGTGATACAGGACGCGGAATCCTAACTGCTGAACTTGAAGGATCAGCGTGTCTATCCTGACTGCGACTTGAATGCAAACTGTTCTGTATGGCCTGGTCGAGTTGCTGCTGTTCAACAGGATGGATTTGACTATCTTCAACATCATCAGATGATTTATCTTCTGAACTATCACAAGTTGCACGACTTGTGGGGAACTTCACTGGAAATATTGGGTTCGACTCCAATTTTTCTTTGATTGGATTATTGCGAGGTTTGGCAAATACGCCGTCTTGTCGATGAGTGTTGTTGAACTCTTCAATAATCGCTCGAAATGTACCACTTGCAACTTCTATATTCTCGGGTATTTTTCCTTTATAATACTTCTGGAGTATAGCCTTGTCCGTTGCTAGTTCTTGGGTACGCACAACAACTTCACCAGCGCTGGTCAAAAGAGGTATTTCTCTTGATTGCTCCGTATTAGGTGATCATGAACACGCTCTGAGAAGGAGTTCTTTATGCTGTTCTGTGCCTGACGTTTTATGTCGATGGTCTGCTGTTTGCTCTTGACATCACTTTTAGTTTCTGTATTTTGGACACAATATCATTCAGCTCTGCTTTTTCGACTTCATGGCCCTTTGCGTTGACATCTCCGCACTGCTCGGCAGTTTTACACGGTCCATTCGGACACTTGTCTCGCCTGTGTGACCCATACAAATGACATTTTCCGCACTGTTTTTCTCCTGGTAACCTTGAACTTGGGTGGCAGTACTTTTTCGAAATGACCAAATGACGCTCTTCCAGCAAATTCAGCTCTCTTTCCAGCAATCTGACCTCCTCTTGCCGTTGTTCGATGTATCGGTCAATGGGCGACTTGTATTTATAGGTGTCTAGGAAATTTGTTGGCGCCATATTTTCCATCCGTACTGAACCACACGCCGAGCTCGAGGAAGGCGATGGAGATTCTGAGTTTTCACCGACTTCTCTGGTTTGTTTATAGCTTAGCTTTCTGGGTTTGAACAAGTTGTCAGTTTGGAGTCCTTCGACACTCTTTGGACTTTCCTCATCCCTCAAACCTAGTTTTGAACAAGGGGTTTGTAGTTTGGCTACAGCATTTAGCAGCATTCTTCGATGTACATCACTTACTTTGCACGTGAACTTCTCCAAGTCCCCTCGCTTTAAAAAATTCATGTGATTTGTATTAACAAAGTCCAAACGACGAAACTCACTGGCATATTTTTCGAGTGTAGGATCTATATCTCGAAGAAAGTGTTCAACATCAACCGGACTGACTCTAGGCGTATTCATTTTGTCTCGAAACTTTGAGCTCTAGTGCCAACGAAGTCACGGCGACAGGTACTTGATGTTGTGAGCCTGGCAAAATTTGCATACCATCAACTTTCCTTCCTGCCAAAGCTTCAACTATTTTGTTTAGGGAATGTCGTAAATTATGTACTTTTTCTCCCCAGCTGTTACATATATACTATATTTCCTTAATAATTTATTAATGAAAGTACTAATCGCATAATTCTTTCCCGAATTCAAAAGAAGAAGAAAAAGAATACATAAATTTGAACAAAAAATAAAACATTGAACTCCTGCAACACCCCTCTCTTCGATTGCTTTCTTCCACTGAATCGAGACACGATGCGCCTTGTTCGTATACAATGTATAGCCCACTGTTATAAACAATTGATTTCGCCTGGACGTTTGGCATACACACGTACACAGAAATGTTGAGCGCGTCGACCTCAGTCAAAGGAAGATACTACGAGCGTGGACGTCCGTTGAGTACAGATCTGCGAAAACTTGTTGTTACAGAACTCGAAGACTGTGGAGCTGACAAAGGGACAGGTCAAATCCCCAGAGGTGTTTTAACAGCTGTAAGCAAGACTGTCAAGTTGGATTAAAGGGTGGTGCAAAGGCTGTGGAAACGATATTGCGACTTTGATTCTGTGGAACCAAAGCCACACGGTGGCGGGAAAACAAAAAGGTTAGGAAGAGAAGACATTGAATTCATAGAGACTTTGAAACGTTCTCGACCATCTATACAATACAAGGAAATTCGCGACGAACTTTTACAGCATTCTTCTCTTACAAACGTCTCAATTTCTACGATAGGAAAAACAGTGAGAAATGAATTGAGTGGTGGTAGATGGACATTCAAAAAGATGACAACGCCATTGCCAGATCGTTTTACTTTGCGAAATATGCAGTACACTCAAGTGTTCATTGATTTTGTCAGTCAACGTAACCGATTCACGCTAAAATTTATGGATGAAGCTGGCATTAAAGTGACAACAGGTCAACCTCTGTATGGACATTCATTGATCGGAACACCGTGCGTAGAAGTTTGCCGATACATGAAGTCACCGATGTACACATTGCAGTTGCTGGTTGGATATGACGGCGTGAAACTTTATCGTGTAATTGAAGGCGGCTCTGACACCAACGAATATGTCCATTTTATCCACGAAGCTGTACAATCGTTCGGCGAGTATGGACAGCGTGCTTTGCAACAGGGTGACAATGCACCGATTCATCGCAACGAAGGTGAACTGATTCTATCCGACTGGCTTGACACCCTTGGAATTGAGTACAGTTTTACACCAACGTATTCCCCCGATTTGAACCCAGTTGAACAATGCTTCAGCAAGGTGAAGAAAATTTTGAAGGCAGAGAGATATCACCGTCTCCTCCATGCTAACTTACCCGTTGCCGTGTATGATGCCGTCCGGGAAATTACGTGCCAAAATACAGTGAATTTTTTCAGAAACATTTGGTGTGTTATTTAATGGCACAAAATGCACTGTCAGTGTCACAGTGTTGAGCACTGTGTGTAAAATCAACACTGTTGTTCTAGTCTATTTTGTAGCTGTCATGTATTTGAGAAAAGTGCCAAGGAAGTTTCATTTATCTGAGACAGGAGAGAAGGCAGCAAAAACATTTCATGTAGGAGTGTCAATAATTTGCTGGTTGATAATATTCATAACGTTCCGATCAACTTGAGAGAAAAGGTTTGTTGTGTGCAAACTTGTTGATACAGTAGTGTAGATTGCTCTGGACATGCTATCGCTACAGACTGTATGATGAAAGGACTGTTGTCGTGATTGCTGAAATCGCGAGTAGAAAAGTTTATTTTTGAAAAGAATGTACTTGTTTCTTCTGAAAGTTCCAAAATCAAAATAAATACCCAAAAGAAAACTTTGATGATGTGTGTACATGTACAAGTAGTGAAAAAGTAAGCTTGCTGAGAATGTAGACCAGACAGTGTGTGGGAAACATTCGCCGCAGGTTGTAATCTGACACCACAGACTCAATTTGTTGCAAATGTTTACTTTTCTAATGATAAGCAACGTATAGACTTGTCGAGCTCTGCAAGGCAAACCGGACACTCAGTCAAATTCCACTGTAATAGCCGACCTCTTTTACTTTTTAGTTCATTGATTGAAATGAAGGGCGTGTTTTGTTTGCCTTCTTGATATAAGTTTCGAATATCAGTGTATGAAAATACTTCACAAAAAAGCAAGCAGAGTAATATAACGTTCTTGAGGTCAGTCAAGCGATGTGTCAAAACAATGCGAAATCGTTTCCCTACTTCAACTATGTTGTCAAATTCGTCTGTAGGGGTGGTGTGTGGCGGCGAAATACGGGAGGAACGAGGAAATATTCAATTCATTGGATCCACAGGATTGGATATAAACGAATGCGTTTGGATAGTTTATACTCCTGGAAGTTCAAAAGTGACAGCAAAACTTCTAGAATGTCACCTAGATGTTGGTTCCCCGAGTGGAAATGCTATTAGCTACATAGAAGTACGAGACGGTGAACACGCTGACGATCCTCTCATGGCAATTTACACTCACTCCTACTGCTCCAACGCTGAAATAGCAATACCCGTAGGATATGCTTCGTCCAACGCCATGTGGGTTCGTTTGTATTCTCCGACGATGACGGATGATAAACTATCGTTTCAACTTGAATTCGATGGTAGGTTGTGATTCGTAATCTGACAAAATATTGTGTTCTTTCATTATTTGAACTGTTTTATTGGTAAGAATACTCGTTTGCTCTTCCAGTTGATAAAACTACAATAAATTGTAATCTTGTCGCTCTGATATGCTCACATAATATGCGATACCTATATCGGTTGGAAAGAAAGTCGAGGAAATTATTTACTTAGTACACGTTCAACTGTCATCTTTATACAAAAACTCCATTCTTAAAATGACGTTCGCCCCTTGCAAGTAGCACAAAAACGTTGGTTCAAAAATTGATCAAATTCATGTCAAATTGAATTTGCAGAAACTGTTGTGACATATCTGTACACTTTAGATTTGTATATTCGAAATTTATTTGTATTGATTTCTTGCATCGAATGCATACATATCATCATTGAAAGTAGCTTTATACGGGTCGATATTTGTCGCCCAAACGCAGAAACACAAACATGTATTAAAAGCATCAGTTATTGTCCATCAATTAAATGTTTTCATCGCACACATACGATGTACAAAGATTACAGATTTTAATGCTAGGTGTAACAATTCTCATTCCATGATTTATTCAGCCTGTGGTGGTGACATTCATACTAACGGAGGGAACGTCTTTTCGCCGTTTTATCCGGACTCGTATTTGAAAGGCGGGGAGTGTACCTGGACGATGACTGCCTACCAGGGAACTGTCTTCACTTCCCACTTTGACCACTTTGAATTAAGATATTCTGACGATTATGTAGAAATAGGAAACGACGTAAGCAACGGAGAACCTGATATTGGAAGATACACAAACGATGACCATCCCTGGACAGTAAATGATTCAGACTCAAACGTAATGTGGATTACTCTGAGAGCCCTTGACCTTCTAGATCAGAATGAAACAGAACTCTGTGGATTTAATTTGAAGTTGAAAGGTAAGTCAAAGATTAAAATCATAGGCACAAAATATTCTTTAATGGATGTGTTCATTTACGTCCCAAAATTGCAGATATGATAATTATTGGTATACTGATGATAAAGTTTATGATAAAATTTTCCTTTGTTTGAAAATGTTCTTTGTCGTCGGAACCGTTTAACTTCGAGTTAAAAGCTAAGAGTTTATACGGCTCCCTGAAAATACAAAATTATACGATAAGGCCAGAAAGTAAAAATAAATAGTTCATCAAAATCGCCGCATCTACTTTGCCAGATTTGGAATTTTTTGATTTCGACAGATTCATACTTCTGCATTCCAAATGAGTACCGCCGCTGGCGGCGCCCTACACTTTGTCGGGTTTTCGCGGGCATGTTGGATTCTGAATGAGACTTCCGATGTGTCTGAACTGAGCTCTGTCAACACATTGTTGCGACGTCTGAAATATTGTGTCGAATTCAATAATCAGTTTCAGTGTATCTTGTCTGAGATATTTCTGGTTAGCCTAAATGGGGAAAAGATTATTTTTCCTTGTCTGCATCCCGGCAAAAAAGTCCGAGGGACCGCGGTTACATTTGGCCTCAAAAAAAAAAATTAAATAAATAATTCGCTCGCCACTCCTAAACCTTGGTCCAAAAAATCTTTTGAACAAGATTTTTCTCGCATTAACGTCAAAGGATGTTATGAACATAATTAAAGAGACAAAGTCGGCAATTTTTCATGAATGTTGTTTGATACCAGATACTACTTATAGTGTTTGACATGTTGAAAGATACTGAATAAATGGGTGGCAATGCATATATTCGACCCTGGTTTAAGACGAGATAAATGAAACCATGGCAAAAATGAATTAATGGTCATGACCATCAATTCATTTTCGCGATGGTTTCATTTAATTTGTCTAAAACCGGGGTCGAATATATGCATGGTCACCCATTCATTCAGTATCTTTCAACATGTCAAACAATATAAGTAGTATCTCGTATCAAACAAAATTCATGAAAAATGGCCGACTTTGTCCCTTTAAGAGTACTTTCATTTAAAAATGACATCAATTATGCCTGCCTAAGCTTGACTTACTTAGACATCAGCACAACGAGAGATACTGATTGACAAGTTCAGCCGTGTGTTACTGAATTCGTGTGTCTGATAAGATGGCCCAGTCTATTATATCAAATGTAAATTTTATGAGTATTCATATTTTAAGTACTCTGTATGGGTCACTTGCATATATAACGCTCTATTGAGTGATGTAGGCTTACAGCCGCTATAATCACAGTTATTTAGACATTACAATAAAAAAGACTCATGAAGTCATTTACTCTAGAATGTTCGTTGCTTTTAGAAATACAAAAACTTCTGACTTGCAATTGGTAAACCTGTTAAGGAAGGCTGACCATGTCTGTAGCTACCACCATCGCAGCTGCAATCCGAAGTTACTCGTGCTATCTCGTCAATGGGTACGATTTGAGGGAGTTGGACTCTGATGGAGTGTCAATGTCAAATATTCCATACGTTGATGCATTCAAACGTCAATCTCATGACGAAAACTCAGAAGTTTGTCACACGCCATCATTAACAAATATGCACAAACTATGATCATGGAGACAGTTACATAAAAATGAGAGGTGCAGACATTCCAGGGCAGAGTTGCGCTAATCGTCAATTTCAGTCCAGTATAGCACAGCATAAAAGGCTTATTTTGAACATCCCCTTTACCATGCGTTGACATGAAACCAACGAACACTAAGTTGATGTCATTTCCATTTGAACCTAAGTAATGTTACACAAACAGGGACAGATATATCATAAAGCGGCCTTTACTGTCACTCTTTTGATGATTGAATTTTTATTACTAATTGATGTACTTGCCTTGTTTCAGTTGTCGGTGGTTACGGCGGTGATGTCTTTGGACAGAGAGGTGTCGTCGTTTCGCCAGGAAATTCAATAGGAATGGAAAATGGGATTTATCCTAATGAAAATGCTGTCTACACATGGATTATTCATTGTCCGAATGGATCCCATGTACTCGGAATGTTCGTTGATTTTTCACTCTCCACATTTGACTTGGTCAGAATATTTGATGGCGAGTCCGACGAACCATTTATCGAATATCAAGGTGACCGGGGTCGAGATGAGAAATTTAATACGACGGGAAACAAAATGGTGGTACAACTTTACACAGTTGAGCAAGCCGGGAGAGGATATGGGAGATTTGAACTTCACTTCGAAGGTGAAGTGTTTTAAAGTTTTTTTATGTATCAAAATCACATCTTTATCACATCAACATATATCCCGACAAAAAGTAACGTTATGGATTAATTTGTAAACTTTTTACGGCAAAGGCTACATACTGCCAATTCGATAACGTGATATGTAGATGGTGAAGAAATGTAGTTTCTAATGGCCACTTCTGTCATGAGATAAAATGATTGGTCATACATAATAATCTGCAAAAAGATTCACAGAAGTAAATCGCACTTCTTCATTGTAATCATGATTACAAAATTTAAAGTAAATTAACATGAAGAATCATGCGTAAAATGACACCGACGAACTAAATAGAGCTTCACGACGAAATTGGGCAAGTTTTCGATTATTGTTTAGGTCTATTGAATAAGTTATACCAAACATCATAAGAGACCATTGTCAATACGAAAAAATGGATTATTATACAGTGTTGTTTTTGGAGGTTCATTGCAATCTTATTATAATTGACAAAATGTCGTTTGATTATGATTCTCCACAGCACGATTGTTAAAGAATACTGAAGAAGTTACCGGCTCTACTGGTACTGCATTTTCTCCTTTTTATCCCCTGCCTTATCCAATGAACGTAGAATACACAACTGTGATATCAACGCCACCAGGCACTGTAATGGATCTAGAATTCACAGAATTCACGATCAGAAAAGGAGACAACGTCTCGGTTTATGATCAAGATGGCCTTCTTCTTGCTGAATACCTATCGGACATGGATCCTGAAATTTTGGAAACGTTCTCGAACGTCACACTCGTGATTTTGTATTCCGGTGATGAAGACAAAAGCAGAATAGGAACGTACTGCTTGGCGTTCAAGGGTATGATAATGTAGTTTATATGAAATTAGGCATCTTTGTTGAGGGGGTTAAATAGACTCATGATTCACGAATAGTGAGTCCGAAACTCGGCACAAAGAGGGTGTCAGACTAACTGTCACCGAAAGGTGAGGTTGAGACTCAGATGGGGCTACGGTAACATCCTGTTTTGGGGCTTGTGCTTGTTGAATTATGTGTAAATTCCGGCGAATGCAAAGCGTTGTCGTTCTCTTCTTTAGAAGATTGACTTTGTTTACTACAAATGGCTATGAAAATGTGACAACTGCACATTTTTACTTTATTATTTTTCAGCGGTTAATGTATGCGTTCTTCCTGAAAATGTCCCGAACGGTGACGTATATCCGGAAAAGGATATATACAGGCCAGGAGACAGAGTAAAACTGATCTGTAATGACGGATACGAACTTTCAACAAACCACACAAGTCTGATGTGTGAAGATAATGGCAACTGGAATGAAGACTTCCCAGAATGTCACGGTAAAGGGATGCATCACATAAACTTGACCTTGATAAACGTACAAATAGAATGATAGAGTGAATGACACAGATATGTCTTTACAATAGTTTTTCTATTACCTCTGCGAAGGATTATGCTTTCATGCCCAGATATGACGGGCAAGTTATATAAATTTAAATTGCATTGACAGTAGTAGCATTGTGTCAGAAGCAATTTCAGAATAGTTGTAGGAGTTCTCGTCACATATTTCCTGCTGCAGTTTGTAACGAGTCATAAGAGGATTACCATGAATGATACGGATGATTTCGATTCATGAACTGCCGGGGAAAACCAGCCCTACGAATACATGTCATCGCGATTTGGTATTTCAGATTAAGGAGGGTAGGAATTTTCAAAACTCTTGTCAAAAGACGGATTATTCTCGGTGACTAAGTTAATAGAAGCAGGGTACATTGCTACCATGTTATAGGAATGATTTCGATGCTTGACCCATCGTAGAATATAAGGTCAAATATCATGCAAATGACTATTTGCATATACTGCATCCTGTAGCACTTTTTAATGGTACTATGATAAAATATTAACCCTAAAAGTTTACTTTGGATAATGGACTATTGAATTTCAATTGGATGGTTTACAGTTCGTTGCTACCCAATGGAGACATGACTCTCCTGAGGTTGGCGTTTGGTGTTGTAAATTACAGACAAATCGGGTAATAATAAGTTTGTGGTAGTAAAACAAGGCTTAAAGATAGGAAATCCGTGACACCTCACACACTGAACAGCCGTCGTTCTTGAGATTTACTTCAAACAATTGATATTTATCTAGTGCTAAAATTACCTAAGTTGTTCAAAGGCTTAGTCAAATAATAACACATGGTAGCATGGGCAAGATCACGATTTATTGCACCTCCAAGGAATGGTGCTCATCACGGTAATATTGATAATGACCGAGCCAAAGCTCGTGTATCTATAGAGAATCGCCGCTATGAACAACTAAACGATGCGTACAAAGCCAAGGCACGTCGCCAGGGGTGAGCATCACCGCACATCCGTCAAGTCTCGTTAACCATGTTTATAACTTTTTAAAATACACCATGTGACCAGGTCTAATCCAGTCACAATATTCGAATGCTCTGTGATGCTTAATAAAAGTAAGTAATACTAAGAATGTCTCGGTGCCCTATACTCCCGCACATTATAAGAAAGACAAAGCCTTTTTGTACGATCCAAAGAATTCTCTTGTTTGTATTGTTTATACGAAAAGGAAATATATCTCAATTTAAACTTTGAAACCGTATTTAATTTCCTACACGTAAACGAGACATATGTTTTTCGGTGGGAAGTGAATGACATCGTAGGGTACGACATCGGTGAAAGGAAACGTTTGTGTATCGGTTATCGCCGTATCATTCCCTCATAAAGTACTTTTGCCTTTGCAGTCATTGATTGTGGTGAACCAGATGATATAGAAAATGGCGAGAAACACGGCGATTCCTACCTTTATAACGATGTCGTCAGCTACAAGTGTGATGAAGGATATCACTTTGAGGGCAACGTAACCTATGTTGTGTGTCAAGGAGACGGAGAGTGGAGTCAGTCTCCGAGATGTGTTTCTCTAGGTAAGACATGATTTGAAGAAACATGACGCAGAGTTTGTAATTTATGACCACCAGTTTAGTATTAGCTATACTGCATGAGGATATGTGAATGGTTGAAAGAGAAGTTACGTGCATGTACATTGCTGATTACGTATTAAGTTTGGATGGGCAACACTTAGGTACATTTTAAGCAATCAATCACATATTGATAAAATAATGCTATTTTCTCTGTTCTACTTACAGACAAGGGCAAAAAAACTTCAAGTGGTTGGCTAAGTATGCTACATGCGTTATTGGAATTAATGTGATGACACGTGAACAGTGGCATTCAAATTTTGCGATCAATCAAAATTTGATTCCATCCTCACTTGACACGCCACTGTCTACAAAACAAAACATCACAACAGTAGTAGGTTTATATGCGTACCTTGTTTAAAAAAGGACAGCGTCGATGTTTGTAAAGCTGCTATTTGTTATTCAATTCTTAATTTCGGACATGGTACATTATCATTTCTTTCATCTTTTCAATTTTATAACTTTTTGGTCTAGACGAATAAAAAATGAATTATCCTATTCAGTGATTATGTACTTTTTTATCTGCTCGTCATGATTAAATCACCAAAAGCATTAACAAAATCGTCAAAGCGATCTGAAAACGTGCATTTAACAGACAGAAACTGAGCAACAGATGTTTGTAAGATTATAAATTTTTCATTCAATTGTTTTGCATGTCAACAGTTCTGATTGTCTGTATTGTCTTGATGGCATTGCTCGCCTTCGTCGTTGTCATCGTCGTAGTTCTGCACCGGAGGTAAGGGCAAATTATGTCAACCAACGTGCAGAAATAAAATAAATCAAGATGCATAACATTACACCTCTATTAAATAAATGAATTGAGTAGACAGACAGAAACAAACAGACAGGCAGACAGAGACAGACAGAGAGACATACATAGACAGACAAAGATACAGATAGATCGATGGAGAGGCAGATAGATAATTATTAGATAAATAGATGAATATATAAAATGAATTCAAGAAAGAAAGAAAAGAGAAAAGAAAGTAATAAATGTTCAAACTAGAAGCAGAACAACAACTTTCAACTCGAATGTCCATAATAGGTCGATTATCAAACCGTGTGGTGATCGTATTGGAAGAGATAAGAAAACTGATAACGTTCCAGATGAAAATCACCGGCTGGAGACAGGGGGAGACAGCAGAAAAGGAAACTCTCTGGAGCTGGACTACCTGACCTTGATCTCAAATGGAGACAGTCAGTATGCAACAATAAACGAGGAGGACCGGGCCGGCAGTTTTGCGAACGGCAGCCAGTGTTCAGACGCCGCTGGTGATGGGCACGCTGAGGTACCAACGGGAAACAAAACAAGCTCTTCCACAGATCGTGGACTTATGAAAATGATATAGAGCCTGAACGTTACATGCATTTACAACGTCCCCCGCTTGACGACAGAGAGAGTGCTTATACTTCCCTTGATAATTCGCTTTCGACCTTTTCGACCACTGATTATAATGACGAAGAGACCAATGGAAATAGCTATTCCGACACTGATTATGAGATAAATTAACCTTCTTTCAGTCGTTGCAACATAGTAACACGTAAGAAACTTTTCAAGACTCGTCGTTTGGAATAAAATGTTGCCTAACATCCCCTCTGATATCATATTTTATTTGATTATATCATATTATTATACTTTACCAATTGGGTCTGGTAAGAGAAGAACAATGCGATTCCCTCTCATTATTGCACCCTTATTAATTCCCCTTTTAATAATTGAACATTTCAAAGTTATGTATAATGATGTACATAGTATGTACAAATGTATTTCTACAATAAATTGTTATCGGTCATATCGAGCTTCATAAAGGCTGTTCACGGTTTTTGACTAAGTCAATTTAAAACAATTTTGACTTTATCAAGAATCCTTCAATGATTTCTATACTATATGTCTCTTTTGTTCCATGGCTCTATTAAGGCCCCATATTTTATTGGAATGAATATAGCCGAAATACATAAACGGAAATACATCGACAGCAGTAAATAGTCACGTTGTTATGTCATTAAAAGCCGAGTATTTCGTTGTGAAGCTCATGTTCTATTTAACACGTTGTAGTTTGCCGGATGCTTTGTCTGGTTATCTAGAAATTTGCCTTGTATTTTTCTTAAGCACGAGTGCGATGTCATCATAATCACATTTCAATCTAACGTGTCCATAATTAAAAAAAAACAATCAGTATATACGTCATCACAGATCTTGGTTGCATAGGCATGTCAATCATACGGTCGTAAGAATTTTGAAATGGTCCAAACTTTTTTTTTAAATCAATGCGTGCAATAATATAACAGTGCATAGCTCGTCAGATTTCATATCGATTATCTCTTTCTGATATGTCTTTCAAAATGGAGACATGAAATTTTGTTGGTGTGAACTGCATGGATATATACCTTAGATGACATTCATATTAGATATGTCCACACTTAGTCAGACATTTTGGAGATATTGTTCACTTTTTCGTTTCTATACATCAGGTAAAGTTACAAAATCACTTCAATATTTTTGCAGTCCCAAGTTATATTTCTAGTACTTTCATGTGCATACGCGGATCCTTAAATTATCATTTTATCAGGTTCTCAGACATATTTAATAGTTTGCAAATGTACATCATTTACCTATTATGATAATATTATCTGAAGTGCACTGAATAAATGTTATATGCTCAACTTCGCTTTTTCCTCTGTAAGAGTTTATGGTTTCGTTGACATTAACGAGGACGGTGATGATGGATCTCTCTCGGCTTTCTCAAGATTTACTTACAATATTCATTACGAATCTACAGAAGACGAAAATCCTGATAATGCCATGGTTTGAGACGAGGATATGTATATCACTCTCTCATAGACAAGGATGGTCATGGCACCGGTTTCAAAGATAACGTTGCATATGAACTCGACTGAATCAGACAAAAGCCTCGATAGAGTGGAGCATTACAACCATGGGAACATTTGATGTATTCTCCCATCAGTTATTAATCTGAACAACTTTTTCATCTTTAGTATGTATTGGTGAATAATATTATGAAAAGCAAAACCTCAAAGTATGATGCGAGATCATTGACACAGCAACGTTTAAAAGACACTGTCAGACAACAAATGCATTTATTTGGCAATACTGATGCTTCTTGCCTCTACACCATTGTACTGCAATATACACAGCAAATGATCTCATTTGCATTCAAAGGGTTGTCAGCATCACATGATAACATCAGAGAAATGTGCAACGTTGTCTTTGTGAGCTTAAAACCACAAAGATTCAGGACCATGGAGCCTTCAGAGCGTTTTATCTCAGAAGGTAAAATTAGACACAAGAAAGAAAATGGAATCAAAGCTTCCACGATACCGACGCGTATGGTGCATGCTGGCCACGTTAATCATTCTCATAACTGTGAAATACATGGGTGGCCAATAAAGTCTAACAAAGAATTCACCTACATAGGTAACTCGTTTAAACTTGCCCCGAAAAGTGGGGCCCAAACACGTCACAAGACACACCTTGTGTGGGCCGCATAAGAACAAAGTCCAAGTCACTGCACCTCCTGAAAACAGTGGCTTGTCTTGATCACTAAGTTGACTTGTACCATGTTGAGAAAATCCGCAAATGAACTGTGCCACACTGCATGTTGCACAAATGCATACTACATTTATACTAGTATGCTACCCGTGTCTATCTCGCAATAACTGCCATACTACTTATGTACTGTGCTTGGCTATCACCTTATGTTTTATTATAGCAAGAGAGGCAAAGCAGTAACAATTGTAAAGTCTGAAACCTACATTTCTTACTATTTTTTACAAACGAGTCTGGTTGACCACCGTCTGCTTTGTTACTACCGTGGAAAAAATACTCAAATTGAGAACCTGTATTTCCCATTATAGTTAAACACGAATTAAATTGAGACTTCGCCCTAAACCACAGAGATTTTAAAAACTGTACGCGTCTTGGAGGGAAAAGTTCTCTCAGAAAGCGTTAAGTCTACGCAATGTAATTACAATGCGTAGAATGAAAATAAAGAACAAAATTGTTAGCAAAGTGAAATGGATACTGCTAGTCTGGAGGAAGCGCATAGACCGACACTAAAACTTATTGAACTTCATTATCATATTTCTAAACAGCGCCCTCCCAACACAAAAAAATTTGATATTTCCTCCTTATAAGTTGTCACTAAAGGAAAGCCATTTAAGGACATCAGAAAATAACCTAGAACAGAACAACTTACTTTAGCCCCAGCGAACAGTTACATATACTCTTCTAAACCTTGGTCTTAAAATAATGAGCTATTCTTTGTTTAGAACTGTACTGATTGTACCAAAAAGCCTGACGTATGATGTGTATACATTAAACTTCAAATTCCGAAACCTCAGGATCATTATTGGGAGGCATGTTTTTGAAGTAGTAGTAACACAGTGATATTGTCACACTGCCAAAGCCGAAGAAAAGCTGATTTTCCGATAACACGACTCTACTGAAATGGGGAAGTCCGCTTACATAACAGTGATAAAAATATTTTTATTCTGTTCCACATTCCACGTTGCACAGTTGTATGTTTTAGGGACACCTGGAAATAAACGAGAACTGCCTAACTCACTGCATCCCCTGCGAACAGTTGCTTTACTAAGTCTGGGTCTTCAACTGCAGCTAGCATGTTGATTTCAAACATCCCGAACGTGTGATTGGTTGTTGGAAGACCTGCTCTAAAGTAGCAGTAACACACCAGTGACAGTGTCGATGCAAGGGATAAAAATGTAACACTGCCAAACCAAAACGTAGGCTCAGTTCCTGATAACATGATCCTATGGAAAGGGGGAGTTGACTCACATAACAGTGGGAACATTTGACTCTGGCTAAAATAGTATTGTACAGGGCATGAATGTGACAATAAACAAGAATCACGAGCAAGTGAGGTTCGAGATGCAGAAATGGCAGTCGTGCTTGGAGGACTGTCTGGGGCAAAAGCGGGCCAGCCTAACAGTGACCTGATGATCTTCACCACAGGTGGTGCTGTATGATCGTTTGCAGGAGATAAAATTCCTTCAGGTCCTTTTGTAACTTCTTTTACTTTTGTTAATTTTTGACTGCAAATAAAAATTATAAGAAAACCATAGGACTTGCAAGTGAAATTTATTTCACATAAATATCATTGCAAAATCTAAAAAAAAATATTATTATCAAACTACAGCATATATGAGAGCTTTCCTTTCCACTATATCTGCTACATTTGATGTTTCATCGCCTCATATCGGATGTTTTCTTGTAAACTGACTTTTTGCCATTTAAGACATAACTCTGGTTAAAATGCCGGCCCTTGCCCGATGGTATATCTAGCACAGTATTGCAAGTGAGAAAAGGGGAGAGGAATTCGCAGATTGTGTTGATTTCAAACGGGTCTGACGGTGTTACAATGTCGAAATTGGTTATTGCCTTAAGGGAGTCGTCATTATTTACGACCAGGGGCATTGGAGGATTAGAGGGAATCGGAAAAAAAAAACGTTTCAAGGAAGCATTGCAAAAATGGCAACGGAGGGGCAAATATAGCACAGGCATTACTTCTTGATTACATTGTCTGAGTGGATTTTCCATCGAAATATCCATCAAGGTATGAAACACATTTTCATGTAGGTAAGCAGCTGATCAACCCGCGACTCGAAGAACTCCCCAAGACCAGCCTATCTCTAATTGGTGAATTAACACTCTATCAGTTCAAGAACTCAATAAATCATGTAACTTCAACGTTTCAATACATAAGCCACACTCATAATATGTACATGTGATAGATGCCTTTAATTCCATCGTACAAAACAATATTGATTCTATATCTTTCAATACTTTTTCAGTAGTTTTGTTTGATCGACAGCGACATAATCGAGTAAACGGCTTTCAACACACTCTTTATGAGTATTTGCATATGATTGTTATCATCTATGTGACGTAACACATAATGTTCGACTTATTTGAATATACAAGTAAAAGCGTTTCAATCTATTCAGCCTGTGTTTTGATAACAGTGTTGACCATACACGAACATGTAAAAGCTGACAAGCCCGATACAGGACAGCAAACATCCTGTAGAACGGGAGGTTGCCACAAAATACTGCTGAAAACGTTGCACCTTTAACACAGCTGTATTGCAAGAAATCCTGTAGGTTATGCATGGAAATGTTAACTCTCTATCTGCAAACATTTTTTTCTTTGAAATTTTTTTTTTATTTACAAAACAGAGAAAAGGTACAGCAAAAAGACACGAAAGCAAAACTAACAAAAGACAAAGAACAGGGATAGTGCTAAAAATGCCAGCGACTCCTATACTTTTCAGTTGTATTGTTTTTGTAGGC
Source organism: Ptychodera flava (assembly GCF_041260155.1). Lineage (NCBI taxonomy): Eukaryota > Metazoa > Hemichordata > Enteropneusta > Ptychoderidae > Ptychodera > Ptychodera flava. The sequence goes on along the minus strand of NC_091938.1, from coordinate 27,408,702 downwards.
AATGTTTCTCTCAATTTCGTGTTTTTGTTTGACCTCCGCTATATATAAATAGAACGGAAGAACTTTCTTTTCTCGTCTACACTTATACAAGAACTGTTTCCTAATATAATACAATAATTTAAAATACAGCTGAATTCAAGGTTGCCGATAATAATGTCACGGTTGTTTAAATTGACTGACTTCAGTGTAACTCTTTGCCACCATTCTTCAAATTTGTGCCAAATTTTTTTGACAAACTTACAATCATAAAATAAATGAAACTGAGTTTCTCTTTCCACTTAACAATATGTACACAGATCATGGGATAGTTTCTTCCATTTCATTAACCAGTAGTTTGTGGTAATACAATTATGTAATATTTTATATTGAAATTCCTTACCGTTTACATCTGTTGCAGCTTTTTGTGGAAGATCAAAGTAACTAGAACTGTTGGTAGCAATTTCCTGTCCAAGGACAGTGACAAGTTTGTCATTAAGGTAACTAAAATTTTGTTTGTTGTACATCAAAATGTCATACAATGATTTTGTTTCTAAAGTAAGTAGATAGTACAGCTTGTTTCCCCTGAATACGTTAAGCTTTCTTGGTTGAAAAGAAACTGCTGTGGGATTTAAATGATATCTGTGTTTAGAAACAAAAGAAACAATACCAGCCCACAGCATAAAAAGCCGTTTAGGTACACCATGTTTTACCCACAAGTAAAAAGGAATAAGTTTTGCATTGTTGTCATATAAATCACTTACATACCATAAACCTGCACCCAGAAAATCTTTGTTAAAAACTGACTGTCCATGAATTACAATATGTTGATTATTCCAGATGAACTCGTTCTCATCAGTCTTATGTCTTATTGCAGACCAAGCTGAAAATACATCTCTATAGAAACTTGGGAGATTACACCTCAAGGTATTGACATTATAGTTACAATAAACCAAGAAATCAGCGTTGCCTATGTTGTTGAGATAATAATTTAAGAAAAGTTTCCATCCACTTTGATTAGATTGAAAATACCTAATAAGCCATTTTAGTCTCGAAACAAAAACCATATTTCTTAAATGGGGTGCGTTAAGACCACCTTTACTGATTCTACTAACAAGAGTACTTCGTCTAACTCTCTCATGTTTACCGTTCCATATAAAATTAAAAATAAGTGTATTAATTTGTTTCAGATACTTATCTGGCAAGTTAGTGAGAGATGCAACATAAGGGAACTTAGAAACAATAAATGTTTTAACTATTTGAATCTTTCCCGTGATAGTAAGATTTCTCATCTTCCACAGATTAAGACATTGTTTTGCAAACTTTATTTTCTCCTCATAATTAATTGTGTCTGCCTTTTCTCTCTCATAAGATAGACAAATTCCAAGAACACGAATTAGACCACTTGACCATGAAATTCCTAATGGCTTGTTCTGACAATATCTATTACTACCTAACCAAAGTGCTTCAGTCTTTTCCTTGTTAATCTTCAGGCCAGAGATGTTTCCAAATGTCTCAACCATTCTGAGAAATTCTTTGGCCGATTTCACATCTGATAACATTCCAATGGTGTCATCTGCATATTGTGCTATTTTTAACTCATCTTGACCTATTTGAATCCCCTTAATTGCTTTGTTATGACGACTGGCGATGGACAAAATTTCCAAAACAACTACAAACAGATAAGGTGAAAGAGGATCACCTTGTCTTGAACCTCTGTTAACTGGAAAGTAACCAGAGGTGACACCATTATTAATTACACAACTGGAAATATTGCAGTATAAAACTTTGACCCAGTGAATAAAAGATTCACCAAAATTAAATTTCTTCAGAGCAAAATAAAGGAAAGGCCACTCGATAGAGTCAAATGCCTTGGCGAAATCAATACAAAGTAAAATACCGGAAATATCATTTTCTTTTGTGAAGTGCATTGAGTCTAAAATTGTGCGAACAGCGTCGCCGATGTAGCGACCTTTTACATAACCAGTCTGATTTGGGTGAATTATTTCGGGCAAAATCTTTGAAATACGAATTGAGAGGGCCTTGGCAGCAATTTTATAATCAACATTTAAAAGAGAAATAGGTCTCCAATTTTTCAGCTGGAGACGATCTTTTCCTTTTTTGTCAATTAAAGTAATGATTGCTTGTCTTTGGGAAAGTGACAACTCTCCATGGACGTGTGCATAGTTGTAACTCTCCACAATTAATTAAGGGCCAGAAACACCTGTAGAACTCAACACTAAGGCCATCATTCCCCGGGCTTTTATTACTAGACATAGTTTTCAGAGCGGAGTAGCACTCTTCGAGACTCAAATTACCTTCACAAATATTTTTTTGGAATTCTGACAATGCGGGAATGTGCAAATCGCTGGTGAACTCCTCTGCTTTTTCTTCAGAAAAACAATGTGTAGTCTGATATAAATTTCGATAAAACTCTTTCTGCTCATTTAAAATATCATTTAAATCTGTGGTAACGGTACCAGTAGATGTTTGAAGTATACGCATGTGCTTTTTGTAATGATTTCTCTTTTCAAGCTTCAAGAAATATGCATTGCTTCTTTCACCAAGCTCAAACCATCTTACTCTGGCACGTTAGATAATACCTTGTGTTTTGACCTCGTAAATACCATCTAAAGCTCTCTGAACTTCATCAATGTCTTTTCTTGTTTTCTCTATTTGACTTTCTGTATTTAACATGCCTAACTTAATTTCGAGGTCCTTTTTTTGTTGCTCCAGCTTTTTTTCCTTGTTTCTCTGATACTTAGCCCGTTTTTTGCTGTATTTTATACAAAAGTCCCTGATTTTTACTTGTAAAGTTCCCATTTAAGCCTTGGATCAATAACGTCTTTGAAGTCTTTTTCCCAAAGATCTTTTTCATGCTGCAAACCTTTGATGAAATCTTCCTCTTCCAATAATGAAGAGTTAATTTTCCAATATCCCCTACCTCTTTCTTCACATTTGTAACTATTTAAACTTAAATGAACGGAAGAGTGGTCAGATCTGATGGATGCACCAATATCAACATGTGAAACAAAGTCGTGCAGTGAATCGGATACCAACCAATAATCAATTCTGCTCTTGATCAAGGTTTCCCTCCTCTCCAAGTAAAACGCAATTTGTTGGGATTCCTAATTCTCCAGATATCACTAATACTCAATCTGTTCATCACATCATCTAGAATTTTCACAACTTTTTCTTTCACCTGATAGTTTCCACCTTTCCTGTCAAGATGCTCGTCCAACGCTACATTGAAATCACCACCAATCAGAATATTATCGCTAAAGTCAATACCTAAGCTATTCATAATACTAATAAGATTGCTATAATAATAAGCTTGTACATTCTCGTGATTTGGAGCATAAATATTGAAAATGAAAAAGACCGACTCACCAGACGTCATTTTGACCACAATTAACCTGCCGTCTTTATCCGTTTTGAGAATTTCAAACTCGCCATCAAAATGATTCTTAACAAGTATCGAAACACCTCGGCTATTACTGGTTCCATGACAATACATTATTTTACCACCCCACTCATTTCGCCAAATATTTTCGACAGAAGATGAACTGTGTGTTTCCTGCAAACAGATAACATTTGCGGATTGCTTTCTAAGCCAATGGAAGATGGATCGCCTCTTTTTCTGTTCGTTTAAACCACGAACATTTAAAGAAAGAATGTCAAATTTAAACTTCTCAGTGTTATTCATGGGTTAAAACCAACAAAAATGAAATAATTACAATTTCGTAAGCATCCTCTGATTTGAGAAAAAAATATCCACTATCCCAAACAAAAAGGAGGAAAGAGACAAAGAGCACGAGGGAAAACACAGAAAAACCACACACAAAACAAAAGGCGGCGAGCATTGCCAGGCAGCAAAATACCCGGCAGCAGACACCTTGACAAAGCGACAGCTTCTCAAAAAAAACAGCAACTGACAATTGCCAAAAAAGGTCAAAAAGGCACACAAGGCGAAAAAGAGCCCCGCATCTGCTGTGATTCAAAAATATCTAAATAGCAAAAACATCTCAACAGAAGCCAAAGCATGCACATTTCCATATTAGAGAAGGAAAAAAAAATGTGTGACCATTCAATCACGCTCATGCATACATTTATGTATTTTACCTTTGCAGCTAAAGCTTGAAAGTTGTCCAATGACAATCTTAGAGTGTTAGAAAAAACAGCTGAAGATAAAATATTATTTTTCTATTTTCTTTTGAAAGGAACATGCAACCGTGTCGTCCATCTTTAAATTTTCAATCCATCGACGAAACTACAATCTAGTGCAGGTCCTTGACTCCGTGTCGCTTTATTTGTCCGTTTTCCTTGATTAATAAAACAGCGGGTACTGTGAAAGGCACCAAAGCAAATTTTTTGGCCTGTCGAAGTTCTTTCATTTTCTTTATCAGGATCTGTCTCTCTTCTCTTACCCTTTGGCTCACGTCGTCCGATATGTAGATTTTCGTGCCACAATATTCCTTCCCTCGCAATTTTTTACCAGCAGATTTCAGGATATCTCTTCTGTCTCTCCAGTCTAGTATTCTTGCCACTATTGGTCTTGCTTTTCCACTTTCAAGTGGATAAAAGGGTTTCCTATGAGCTCGTTCTACCTGTATCATGTCACCGTTATCTTTCTTTATACCGACAAAATCTCTCAGAAAAAGCTGAACAAAAGTTTCACACGCAGCGGCGTTTTCTTCGGATTTTTCAGGAACATTGAAGATGACAATATTGTTTCGTCGAAGACGATTTTCCATATCGTCAATTTGTTCAACAACTTTTCTTAGGTCTTCTACCTTTGCTTTCTTGTCACATTCACCCGATAGTTCGTCAACACTCTTACCTAAAAATTCTGTACTAGCTTCCAATTCTTCTAGTTGGTCACTCTGGCTTTTAAGTGTAGATTCAATGTTGTCGAATCTCGTATCTATTTACTCTCGTATCTATTTCGTCCATCGTAGATAACAATGGTTCGTACGACGTGTCACTTTCTCGGTCGCCATCTTTGTCATCTTTGTCTCTGCCACGCTGTTCACTGCCAGACTGGTTCGCTTTTTTCGATGTTTGGCGTGTTACCACAGCTTGTTTTGACATGTCGGTAATCCAATGTAACTTTTCTACACTGAGAGATAAAAACTTGCTTCCGTTTCCACCTGAAAAGTGGGAAGTGCTACTACCACAGCAGAGCGTGCCGAAACGACGTCTTACCTGCAGCACGTCATGTGTCCGACCCTATCTGCAAACATTTGTTACCAGCTGAAGTTTACATCATAATGCAGGGACATTAATAGGATTTATTACTTGAGGTGGGGGTGATTTCAGAAAAAATCTACAAAATTTTGAAACAATTCCTCGCCCATCCAACGCCGGCCACAAACAAGGACGGCTTCCTTAGATTACGGTAACACGAGTGTGTTTACCCCCAAGAAGGCATGTCCAATACAGTGCAATATGACTACCGGATGTTATCGGTTAAATCTGCAAGCAACGGTTTAGGCCTTGCAACATGCACTGCAGCGAAGCGCATCCAATTCAGTTCTTACAAGTTACCTGATTGGACAAATTACAGTTGGTGGGCCAGCATGTTATAACCTGCCAAAATGAGCTTGAAGTTTCTGGCGTACAAGGATCCAAAATACAGGATAGATTATCCCCGATTTCGTATCCTTTAAAAATGTTTCGGAAAATTGCATGGCATATACGGCGAGAGCAATTGATAGATTTGCAAACCATGGCAGAATAAATGCAGATTTGCGTTTTCATGACAATGTGGTAATTTGTAGTGCAAATGATGCTTTGGACTATATTAGACTCAAAACTACGGTTTAAATTCGCTATGAACACTGGTGAATATGGCGCACAGCGTAGCAAAGTCGAAACAAATTGACCCAAGCTATGTTGACACCTACGGTATATACACGCGTGATTTTACCCTCTGTTGGCCTTTCCGTAATTGCATTGCAAAGAGACGGTGCCTCTCAAAAGATGAAGAAATAACTTGACTTACTTACCTTTTTCATTTACATCTCTGTCTTTCGCAATGTTGATCAACCCATAAAATGCCTGATAAGTCCTCATAGTTAGTTGTGTTGACTAATTAATTACAAGATGTGTATATTAGAGATTAACGTCCTTGTAATGGGATGTAAATTATATTAAGAGTCAAGAGGCTAGGTTCGTTTATATAATCATTTATTTTATTTACTCCGATCAGTCAGAGCATGAAGAAAAGGATAGAGACTGATGGAGAAAACAGTGAAACTCAATACGTATGGGACGCCTATGATCAGAGTTTGTATAACCAGTCACGGTAACATGTGACGATGTGTCGATTTGCGGTCGACCTAGTTTTGAAATTGTTATTTGAAAAACGGCAAAATCGAGATGTTTTCTACGATCGCTTTAATACGTTTAGCCCTGTGCATTTACTACAGATCAATTTTGATCATGTGTGGACACTCGAGTGAAAGGAGTAGGAACCGAGCAGGAAGCGACGTGTTTGAAACCAAGGAATGGATATTGCCTGTGCCGGAGAACACCAGACCTCACAGGAGCCGTCCTACGAGACCCTGGCTTTCTCTGAACTCAGGCCTTATTATACTTTAGATCTGACGAAAGGTCACGTATCCGGCGCTTGCGTCACCGAAAGTTCAGATACTGAGCTTGATGAAGATAGATACATGAGTTTGAGGAAGGAGAATACTGACAATAGAGTGGAGGACACTCTATCAATACGCTGTCACATCGGTCACATCGCTGTGTCTTGTTCTCGTCAAGAAAGATATTTTCTCATGGTTTTATAGCTTCTAATTACTCACGATATGCAATGCGTGGACTGTGGAACATCTCAGGGTGTCCGTATATGTCAAGGCGACTTGGACCTCTGTTCGAAGTGCAATAGAGAAAGGTTTCATTCTGGTCAACCCCAAGATGAGTCAGTGCCCTCTGACAATGGCGGCGACAATGGCGACAACAACGGCTGTTACGTCAATCTGTCCGGTGGACTCCCATCAAGTGGATCTGTAAATTCTCCTCATTCGAGAAGTTCTGGAACCCGACCTTCCCCACATACGAAGGCTTCTTCTACCGGTAACATTATAATTAATGAAATCTTATGTTACATGGTGAACAAGATGGATATTTTGCCCTTTGATGTAATTGTTAAGTTGTGTACTGAAACTTACACTGATCATGACATTGAGACGGCCAAGTCGCTTCTTTCGAGTTGTGTGGCGAGTTTAGTTCGCGTCGCCTTAGAAGACGACAAGGACAAAACAAAACGATAGCGAATGTTCGAGATATACTAACTCTCTTACTTGAAATAGACCCGGAAAATATTCCGTGTTTTGTAGCAAAAGACTTGTGTAAGTTGCCTCCTGTTGACTACAATAGTATTGATATTTCTTCGCTACTGACTCAAATTAATCGTATGAAGATTGACTTTGAAGGACTCAGAGGCGATGTTAACAATATGTCAAAGCTTTATTTGGAAACTAGTCAGGATATTCGACAAATTAAAAATGCTGTGTCTGTACTGGCTTCAAAGGACAGCAAGGTTGATGGGGCTTCTTGCCTGCGTGAAGACAGCAACCCCGTGGAAAGTGAATGCATTCCTCGAGGTGTTAATAAGCAGAATGACAATGAATCTTCTTTCCGCAATGACCCAACTGTTGCTTCTGGCGTGTCAATTCAAATGAGTCTGGTGACAATGGTGCAAATCACCACGTCAGTGAATCAGTACCAGCTGCAACACCGATTTTTGACAAGACAGTGAGTGATAAGTCAGACTCAGATGGTTTCACAACTGTAATTTATCGTCACCGCAATCGGCGGCCTTCCAGCTATGCGGAAGTGGTTTCGAATGGAAAACACAACTGTCATCTCAACCAGTAAAAGCTGATGATGTTCGTGCCGCTCCTTTGCTACAGATCGATCATACTTCTGCTAAGGCAAGACCGATTCAGCCAGCTAGTCGTCGCAAATACGTTCTTGGTAAGAAAAAACACGATGGTCTTATTCCAGTTGTCTCGCAAAGAAAATTCATGTTTTTCAGCAGACTTGGGCCCAATACTGAGCCAGCACATCTTGTAAAGTACATTCGTGAAGTTAGTCATATGGATGTCATCGATTGTGAACGACTGCAATCCAAATACGACTCATATGCTTCTTTTCGAGTTTCTGTCAACGCCATGCATTTTGATTCTCTGATGAATCCTGATTTCTGGCCTGAAGGTGTCCTAGTTCGGAAGTTCTATCAACCCCGTAAACAAAATGAAGGAACTTCGTATCGCGTCATATAACTGTCGATCAGTTAAGAACTCGGTCATTGCTGTCAGAGACCTCTGTGAATCGCACGATATTTGTCTATTGCAAGAACACTGGTTGACTAAAGACAATGTTTTCTTTTTTATCATCGATTCACAAAGACTTCGACTACTATGGTGAATCTGCAGTAGACACAAGTGAAAAGCTGCTCATCGGGAGGCCGTTTGGTGGTGTTGCCATTCTGTGGCGCAAATCTATAGGTCATGCCATCAAAGTCAAATCTTTTGGGGACAGTAGGATTGTTGGTATTGAACTTGACAGTGTAAACGGTAAAATTTGTATTTTGTGTGTGTATATGCCTACGTGTTGTAGGGAAAATTATGATGATTTTTTAGACTACTTGGCGAATGTTCACTCAATTGTTCAATCCAATGATGGTTACAATACGATGATCATTGGAGACTGGAATGCTGATCGTCACTCATTGTTTGGTTCTTCTTTTCATAATTTTTGCAACGAATACAATTATTACATCTCTGATGAGTTCTTTCTGTCAGATGACACCTTCACGTACGTCAGTGATGCTCATGGATCTACCTCTTGGATAGATCACTGTGTTTCTACTCATGGTGCTCATAATTGTATTAATTCTATATCAGTATTATATGACACAACATCCTCCGATCATTTGCCACTTAGCATTAATTGTGATTTTGAAATTTTACCAGTATGTCATCGTAATAATGAGAAGGCTGGTGCAAACAAGAAACCCACATTGAATTGGGATAAGATCAATATTCAGCAACGTAATGCTTATCATGCACTTTCTGACAGGTTTTTGAGTGATATAAAAATCCATCTAGCGTCCTTTGTTGTAAAGATATGCATTGTACAGATAAAAACCATACAGAGTGTATTTCGCAATTTTATGACAGCATTATTAACAGTTTATATTCAGCCGGTATGCAGGCAATGCCTGGTGTACATAGCAATCACCACTCAATGGTGGCAGGGTGGAATGATCATGTGAAAGATCTTCATGCTATTGCTCGTGATACGTTTAAACTCTGGGTTAATTGTGGAAAACCTAAGTGTGGTCCACTTTTTGATTTAAAGCGCGCTCTCATGCGAGGTTTAAATATGCTCTGCGTGCTTGCCAACGTCATGAAAATCAAATTAAAGCAGACAATGCAGCAAAAAACCTGTATTGTGGAAATCAACGTGATTTTTGGCGGTCAGTCGGTAAGATTAATGCTAAAACACCACAAAGACCCAGCAGTGTTAACGGTTGCAATGGCGATGCTAATATTGTTGAAATGTGGCGTCAACATTACAGTGGTTTGTTTAATGACGTCCTTAACAATAATGATCAAAAGTTTGTTGAAGACATGATAAACAGTTGTAATGGTGTAAATGACTTCATTGTTTCACCCAGTGACATTCGATGTGCAATAAGAAAATTACAGATGGGCAAATCAGCTGGTTCAGATTTACTTTCAGCAGAGCATTATATCTATGCCACTGACAAAGTGTTTGTACTACTTAGTATGTGCTTTACTGCAATGTTAGTTCATGGATTTTGTCCAAACAAAATCTCAGAAACTGTCCTTGTGCCAATTATCAAAGATAAGAATGGTGATATCAGTAATAAGAACAACTATCGTCCTATTGCACTGTCGACTATTGCTTCAAAAATTATAGAATTTGTTCTTTTGAATAGTATGGAGTTGTATCTTGACACGTCTCACTACCAGTTTGGTTTTAAGAAGGGTCACTCTACTGACATGTGCCTGTTTGTTTTAAAGGAAATTGTCAATTATTACAGAAAAAATGGTAGTAATGTCATAATTATTCTTTTTGGATGCTTCAAAAGCATTCGATCGCGTGAACCATTGGACATTGTTTAAGAAGTTGATTTCTCGCAAGGTTCCAATTTATATTGTAAGATTTTTACTCATTTGGTATCGGACGCAATCTATTATTATTCGTTGGGGTGATTGCATTTCATCTGGATTTACTGTTACTAATGGTGTAAGACAGGGCGGTGTCCTATCCCCAAAACTGTTTAATGTATATAATGATAACTTGAGTGCTTTGCTTGTAAAATCTCAAGTAGGCTGTAATATCGGTGGAACGTTTATAAACCATTAATGTATGATGCCGACGACATTTGCTTGATATGTCCTTCTGTCAAAGGGACGCAGAAATTGATAGATATTTGTAGTTCTTATGGTACCACTCATGACATTGTTTTCAATACAAAGAAAACCGAATGCCTGTGTGTCATCTCTAACAAATCTAGAGTTGTACATTTTCCTAAAGTTTACATAAATGGTATACAAATCGCATTTGTAGAAACTAAGAAGTATTTGGGCTGTCTTCTAACGTCTCACTTTTTAGACGATGCAGATATTGATCGTCAAAAGAGATCATTCTATGTTTCAGCTAAAATGCTTCTGAGGAAATTTTCGCTATGTTCTTTTAAGGGTAAAATGTATGATTTTTAAAGCCTATTGTTACCAATTGTACGGATCTCACCTTTGGTTTAGATATTCCCTTGGGGCTATGATGAAACTGAGAGTTGCTTATAATAATGCTGCCCGTATTTTTCTGGGATACAGAAAGTTCAGTAGTGCAAGTTCCATGTTTGTTTCAAACGATCTGTATAATTTTGACAGTTTACTCAGAAAACAAATGTATGGCTTTATGGTACGAATATCTATATGTGATAATGTAATTATTCAGCAAGTGAATCAGTGCTTGAATTTCTCATCTGAATTACGCAAGTTTTGGATTGATTCTCTTTTCTAGTGAGATAATGTTGGCTGTCAGCACCCTCTCCGGTGCTTTATTCCAAGTGTCTTTAAGTTTATTCTTTCATTTCTGTAATAGTGTTTCTATGGACAATTGATGTCCGATTTAAAGAGAAATAAAATAAAATAGACTATATGAAAACGACATCGAAACTCAACATTACATGCATTTACTACGCCCTCAAAGGGAAGACGCAGACAGTGCGTACGTTGTACACTGACGAATTTCGACAGTATATAACAAATACATTAGGCCGAGGTAAATTAGATCCTCTATGTGGGGTTCTTTACAACCAAATGCATTTCAGCGCATCCAAGAACTGATAAAAACAAATTACATGAAATCAATGTGGCACAACTTTTACACAAAAATCGATGTGGTCAACAATTTTTAATTACATTTTATGGGAAAAGACTGCATCACATGCCAGGTGCAATTATCAGCTGAGCGGTAATAGATGAATTAATACCGTTTGAAAAAGTTGAAACATTGTCCAGATGGAGGCCAGAGGCCAGTGCCTGAATGCTTGTGGATTCGGTGGTGTTGTTTTGACTACGTTTGACGACCTCCTACTAGACATTATTTCATTTTTTCAGACGGAGTTGATGCCTCTATTATCGCCTAGCTGATAATTGTACTTGACTGTCTAACATGATACAGTCTATCCTCATAAAATGTAGTTAAAAATTGTTGACCACGTCGATTTAAGTGTTGTGCCACATCGATTTTACAGTTATTCTTATCAGTTTTTTGATACACTTAAATGCATTTGGTTGCAATTTAATTGCCAACATCTTGGAGGATCACAAGGGGTTCCCGTGTCATCTTGAAGCGAAGAGTACAATTTTTGCTAGAGATATCCAATGTTTTGAAAGATAAACATCAATTTCTGTAAAAGCACAATGCACTCCAGTACCCATTTAGAGAGTAGACTACATGTAAGTAATTATTACCAAAACCATGACTGGTTTAAGGACAAATGCTCATCGTAAACTGGAGTAAAGAAAGAATAGGGTGGAATGAAGGTAATTCCAAACGTTTTAGGGTGTAGTTAATTAAAGAAGTCGCGGAAAAGTACTCTCTATGATGTGATAAAAAGTAGGTGTGTTTTAATGGAGGAATATTGCCGCAGACTTACTGCTGACACCACATGTAAGATCGACCATCTCTAACTGTCTGACTGCGAACTATGTATCATTTTTAGTTACATGCCTTTCAACCCTTCCGAGTCACCATTATCCATTCTTTTACAAAAAATGTACAATATAATGCTGTTAATTTTGTATATAGTTCTATGTAAGGTAATTGTATATAATTTGGCAATAGTCGACATGATATGTTCCAAAATGTACATCATAAAGTTGTACACAGTTTCGATAGGTGCTATGGTGCAACAACTGTGACACGTTGAACTGCTGTTCCGAAGTCTATTGACCCTTGTCATTAATAGTACAGTGTACTGTACCGAAGGCACGAAAATCATACAAGATTTTTCACACATGTAGCTATCATATCCATACAATTTAATAGTGTAAAGTTGGAAAGATTTTTCAATTTCTCGCTAATTAATTTACTTCATAGGAATTCCGTCCAACAAAGCCTCCTAGGAAAGAGTCTCCTTTGAGGACTTATTTTGATCGGCACCACCACTCTGTGGATATCATCGTAGAACGTGTAATGAGCTGTTCCAACGCATCTATGCCTTGTCCTAGTTTGCTTATCAATGGCTCTTGTGTCAAAGGCCGCATGAAGTACGCACACGTGGGGACCCACGTTGAATGTCACGTTTACGATCAATTTTATGATGCAAAACCGTGATAAACAGTCATTAAATAGCAACATTGTACCTTCTTTTGATATCGAGCATCTGAAATTTCCATCAAACATTTGAGAGCAATAAGTGCTGAGTACTGTGTACGAGTAGTCTGACGATGTTACATCCAGGTAAAAACTTCAGGGTTGTTAAGTACATAATCGAGTGTATTAAATGAATTATACAAGAATAATAATATTATATGTATAACACTGATAGCGTGAAATGAGGCTTTCGACAATGGGTGGTCTTCTTGAGAGTGACTTGATCACATTCTCCGCAAGACGGCGCAATCTCATAAATATGTTGGGTCAATGTTATCATTAAAAAAGTATTGTTAAAATCTGTTTCACTGTCATTTGGGTAATGCAGCAAAGGCGAAAACTTCTGTTGATGATATAGTAACATTTTACTTTTTCAATGTATGGCCAGAGTAGTTAAATCCTTTTCTTTTCCACTCACATTTTTGAAAGGTAAGAAGCTAGCTGGTTCGAAAACGAACATAGGACATTTACACACGCAAATAGTTAATATGTTATTTATTCAAATGTATCGGTTACTATAGTCGTGGTTACGAGGAATATCCCTGACGACCTATCGAAGGGGCTACATGATTTATGAAAATATATATATATATATATATATATATATATATATATATATATATATATATATATATATATATATATATATATATACATACATATATATATATATATATATATATATATATATATATATATATATATATATATATATATATATATATATATATATATATATATATATATATATATATATATATATACTATTTAAATTCAGGCAAGTTTGACCACTAGCATGCTTTTCCTATGGGCGTCTGCAAATGCAAGGGGGCCATTAAAATGCTTTGGGCAGGTAATATGATTTTCTTTCAATCCTTTACAAAGGATATTTAGACATCTGCAAACACAAGTGGTCAGTAAGATCAATACAAGTGTAATACGTTCTGTAACTCTTTTTGAAGCAGTTAAGAACGTTGCTCGTATTAATTCTGCGACTGTAAAAATAGTATATATCTCTATTGATAAACTGTTGGTCCACTGAGTAATTTTCCTCCGACGATGTCAAAAAATAAAGCGTTATTTTAAATTTTCTACTTAACAATAATGTAATAACATAGCCTATTTTACGAGAGACTTTCAGTGAAACAGACACTGGCACGTAATCATAAAGTGGGCTTCCTTTAATGTATAATTTAAAAATTTCAGTTCGATTGCAAGTTTATTCATTAAGCTTTTCACATCTTGGTTGATCTAGTGATGTGTATTCTATTGTCTGTGCCTGATTATTTTCTTTTCCCACTTTGGATATAAACTGAAATGTTAATATGCATTATTTTCTGTACTAACATTGAAACTTCAAACAAAAACAACGCTAAGTGGATCAGACCATTTGAGACAGTATATTGCCGAGAGATAACAAGCTATATAAACGCCCTTTTAAGGTAGAACGCCCCGGGGACAGACATTCAGACTCTCAAACTTTTACAATTCTCTACTGATATACCACATGTGGGGGTTCATTTTAAAGCTCTTGGTGAAAGAAAACTATTTTACGGCTTATTTTTTCGAAATTCGAAATTTTTTATTTTTTCTCCATAGAGTTAACACAGGGTTGGCGGCCATTTTGAATTTCAAATATCGAGAAATCACAAGTTATTCGTCTCTCTAGTACCAAAGTTTTCATGGTGACCCCTTATTTTTATTCTTGCTTTAGTAAGAGAAAGGTAGAAAGTTTCACTGAGGAAAGTTTGAGCAAAAGTTTAAGTCTTTCAATTTCGAAGTGCATGTTACCTTAAGGTAATCGGTGCCTGGAAATTAAAGTGCAAAAACGTTTATTCAAATTCGCTCCAATGAAACTTCCAGCCTTCCTTTTTCACGATCAAGACTATAAGTGGCCGCCGTGCAAAAATTTTGCAGTTATTCAAACAAATTACACAAAACACTGGAAAATAAAAATAGCCCCAATCTTATGCTGTGTATTGGAAAACTAGAACGTCGAATTTAAACAAAAAGAAGCTTATTTATTCCAGAAGTTCCAAAATGTGCCCGGATGGTACACAAAAATATTCCTAAAGTCAGAGACTCCGAATTTATGTCCCCGAGGCGTCTTTATCCCCTACAAATGCCAAAAAATTTGGATAAAAACGGGAGACCATAAATACAGAAAGTGTTAACGCAGTGAATAAAGAAGGCAATAAACACAGGAAAATCCAACAAAATAGATAACAAGGGATACAGCTATAAAAAGCAGCAAAGTCAAACAAAGTTTAAAATAAAAGCTACAAACACAGCAAATCCAACATGTGGATTTTGAAGCCTGTAAAAAGATGGCTAAAATTCGAAAATGAACATTGCTTGCAAAAATCACCTTCGTCCAACCCAGTGTGCTTTCAGAATAGTGCAAGGGCAAATCCCACAGGTTTTGTTTGGCGCGCACATCAGTTGGCAAACTCATCAAGGTTAAGCACGTTTGCCTGCCAACACCAAACAGTCCACGTGATGATGCTATGAAGTCATAATCCACACCTTTAGTGCAATTTCAAATCGAATATCTGACACAAGTTTATGCAGAAAGATGAACTTACATAAAAAAGTGAATGTAATGAACTCCCATACACAGTATGCCTACCGAAGGATGAAAGGAACAAGCGATCCAGAGAGCCCAAAACTGAACAAAGTTGGCTTGGCGCGTACATTGACGCGCTCGCAAGGCCATGCATGTTTTTAGGCGAACTTCAACAGTCGACGTGGTGACCCCGACACAACCAATGAAACCTGAATAGAACGATTCTTGACAGAAAACTTTGTCAGAAACACTTGGTCAAACATGACTACTAAAGAAACACTGTCAAGACTGTCAAAACGTTAACAGTGGTACGGAAGAAACTTCTGGTGACGACTGACGTCCACCTACATGTACAGCAATAGCAAAACATGCCCAGCTGCATATATTCACTAAATGCACGAAAAGGCGGCCCACATGTAAGTGGAGGAACCGAAATTGTTGAAGAGGTTTCAGTACGCTATTCGCCCCCGACGAATGAATGAGTGCCCCCAAGATCAAACACGAAAGCGGTGAATAATGAGCTACTACCGTTGCGTTGCTAAGCTCAGATGAGATCGAGCTGCAGATATGGCAGTCTTGCTGGGGCAAAAGAGGACCAGCCTACACGATGATCTCTTGACCCACGCCACAGGTGACACTGTATGAACGTTTGCAGGAGATAAAATTCCTTACTTTTGTAACTTCTTTTACTTGGAATCCAGTAGCTCATTCGTGAAAACTACAACTAACGACTGTCGTGAAATGTTCTGCACGTCACGGGGGAAATATCGGTACTTTATTAATGTCGAGCAACCTGGCCGGGGTCTAAGTATCTGAGATAGCCTGTGTAAATAATTGTGGCCCCGAGGACACCAAAGTTCGACTACATGTCACATTTGCGCAGATGGCACAATACGAGACGACTCGCTCGTGTTGGAAGTCGTAGCCTTCAAAATAGCTTCCTTGATGTATCTCTTCTACGAACAACTTCCCGTAGAATCTAGTAGTCAAACTTGCTTTAACTTAATTCTGGAACACGATTGGAACTAATTTAGGAGAATTGGATCTCTATATCTTTCAAATTTCACAAGTGTTTGGTGCCATATAGCTGAATTTTGCGATATTGCAAATCACTCATAAAACAAGTGCATTGCTTAAAGAGAAAAACAGATAAGCTTACATTTGCAGATTAAACCGATGTTAGTTCACTATAATTATCCCAAATTAGTTCCAATCGTGTTGCTGAGTTAAAAATTTGCCAGAGACCAAATACATAATTGAGCATGAAGGACATTTCAAACGCAACTAGACTTTTATTTGTCGACGTGATTGGCCTATGGCCGATACAATTCGCCACGAACAGACCCATTATCCATTTAAGACTGTATTATTTGGAAAGTCCAATGATATAATGTTACCAGCAGCACAATTTAGAACAATCTGTCATATGATAGAACAGATTTTAGGTCCTATTGGATCGAATTCGAAGATATTTTTTGAGGTTATATGCCACTTCATTCTAGTCAACACAAGCAGTGTAAACAAAATTTTGAAGATAAAATTTGGAACCAAAACAGATAAGGACCATGATCTGATACTCAATACATTACTACCAAAAGGGTTAGGGTAGGAAAATACTGTCAACTCTCGTACAATGCTCTGATTAACAATTTAAGGTCAAACTGATGATGTTGCGATTAGTAACTTTTAATCGCCTTGACAGTTCCAGATTTTGACCGAATCAAGTTGTCAATATAAGTTGTGAAAATGGGCTTCTGCTTGTCGGATGATTTTAACCAGAGCAAGAGTCTTAACTCAGTGATAGGAGTATTAGTTTTGAATTCAGTATCGTTGAAACCATCGATACCAGCTGAATTGAATTTCGTAATTGTGAAGAAGCACGCATGTATAAAATTATTCTCGTCGCCAAACAAATATGCGGAAATTGACTACGCTCGAATTAGGTGACATCATGCCTACATCATGTTCCTCGTACGGTCTAATTAAACATAGCCAAACTATGACTGTAGTCTATTTGTAGAGACGTTCATTTCCGCATTTTTGAAACGAGCCGGACTGTAGTCACAGCATGTCAACCATTTCTTGTGCATTTCACCTAGCACACAATACCTAACGATTTTTAAAGAGTAAATTTAGGTAATGCCAGCCAAAGGCAAAGTTTTTTCTTTCGGTTAAAATTTCCATATCATAATTTACACTATTTTTTTGATGAAGTTAAAATTTATGTGGTCACAATGTAAATTTTAGCATTACAGAAACAAATTAGTTACACTTTACAAATGACTTGATATTCAAATTGGTCACTCTGCCATCCTGTCAGTCTTACTGGGAGATATTAAATTTCCAATTTTCAGAGAAACTAGATGGTTAAAAGTCCATTTACCCTACAAGTTTAAAAATGAGCCAACACTAGAAGTAGATCAGAGTATTGGAAAAAAGTTTAGTGGTTTCAATATCTGAGCCGAGTCGTGATCTGTGTCTTCAAGTAAAATTACTTTAGTTAAACATCAGTACTCCATGAAACCATCATATTTTGACACCATCATCTTTCTGTCATCTTTTGCTTTCCCAGTTACAAACTAGCGGCTTTTCAATATGTAATGTCAATTCAAATTTTATTATTGACAAATGAATTCTTATTAATGATCACATAATTCGGTCGGATCACACAAACAAAGCTCAACTTCAAAAGTTTACAAGTACGCCTTTAGACACATTTGTGGAAGGAGAACATGATAGTACTTTATGAGATTAAGAAAAAATAATTTTGGATAGTACATCGAAGTTACATTTCATTAAAATGTAATTTATCTTCCGAAGCCCTTTTCAAGCTGTCAACATCCGTATAGTGATGAGTTAAGGACGCCTGTATGAATCAAACGATGACGCTCCTTTAACAACTTGAAATAGTCCACAAAAGTGATGTCCCAGGTGATGTTTTTTTCACGAACGACCAAACTATTTCAGAACACCTAATAATCTTCATGTATGATCACCCCTGGATTCGGGCTGTTCTGACGGAGAAGTGGCAAAAGGTCAAATGCGTACTGATAAGATGATATGTGCTTCTATCAGACATTTGACCGGGAAACAAAATGCTCTATCAATAACGTTTGTCATATTCTGTAATCAGTATATGGTGTACACATATGGCTAAAGCCGAGTTCTGTTTTAAAATGCTGCTGTTCGTCTGCTGTCTGTTATTTCGGTTCTCTACTGAAGCAGGTAAGACAAAAGACCCATCCTAATATATCTAATGTAAATTTGTAAATGAGTAGCAGTGAGATATATACATTAGTCCTTTGAAAGTCAACTTCTAGTAAAATGACGCTTACTGTATAGTATGTAAATGTGTAGCTGTGTTAGCACACGGTCCACAGTGCGGGCGGTCTAATTTGTCAATTCAGTCGTACGCGCCTCGAATGAAAGATACACTTTTGCACAAATTTTCGGTAAAGAATCTTTAAACTATTCCCTTTCAAAAGTAATCAGGGATCAAAATGCAAAATTTGCCATCGGTGAAACATATACATATTATTATATCTACCATCGAGAATAATAAAACTTTGCGCGCTCTAAAAGGTTGTAAAGAAGGCTTGTGCCGTACCGTACACGGTAATAGTTACCGTTTCACGAGATTTTCCGTTCCGATGTGCAGTGCATTTTGCGGTTGGATGTCTGTCAGAATATGTCTCGCGCTCTGTTCATGTAGCTCATATGCTGTCAAGAGGCGGTTCCAAGATAGCGTTCCATACTTGGAATGCACGAAGTCTGTCGATCCGTGCCCTATTTGACGCAAAAGTCAAGAATGTTAGTTACATAATAAAAAGTTATTACGAAAAGGTTTCGCCAGGGTATTTGCAGTCCGACCCACATACCAAAGCAAAACCTCGAGCTACAGCACTGCACCTACCCGGCACATAGCTAGCAAGGCTGCGGACGCTGTCAACATCTGTGACGAAGAGAAGTATCTGACAATACCTTCATCAAATTCCATCTACAACGAACAGATAACTACCGCTATATATTGAAGTTACATGGCTTAGTGAGCTTATTGGCTCTGTCCCAGTATGATGTTAACACGTGTGAAGAGCATAACTTACTTAATGATATTACATTTATGTTTTGATAGACATAAAATAAGGAGAGCACATCTGCAGATACATGGGTGTTCATGGCTGGACAAGCTTCAGACACGTGTAATACCACATACTTTACGGGGAAGATCACGAAACTTGTCGCTAAAAACGTAGAAATGTTCAGAAAACTTAACTTACGGTAACCTAGGTTTTAAAAGTTTACATCCTATAATAACAATTTCATCAGAAAGAAGTCTGTCTCTGAAACTGATTAACATGTATTAGTTAACTATGAATTTAAAATTTATAACTATTAATCTTGTACTTGCTTTTATAATTCTTATACTTTTAGTGTTAAGAATCGTTAATTAATCATATTCTGTAGGGGCTGCGGACTGCGGCGGCGAAATTGTGAGCGAGGGAGAGGGTTCCATTGAATTTAACGGATCCCCAGGACTAGACACAAATGAATGTATATGGACAATATATACCATCGAGCACTCTCGAGTGACAGCAAAATTTGAAGCATGTAACCTAGTAGTTGAGACGAATGGCAACTATAAAGCTAGCTACATACAAATTCGAGATGGAAAGGCGGCTGAGGATCAACTCATGGGAAATTACACTCACTGGGATTGTTCGTCATCGAAATCATCGATATCTATCGGGTATGCTTCGACAAACGTGATGTGGGTTCGTTTGGTTTCCCCTACAATGACTGATGAGCGACTATTCTTTGATCTACTGTTTGACGGTCAGTATTTGTTCGTCTTATTCACAATTTTAGTGATCACAGATGTTTGAGTCGAACTCTCAAATCAATCCTCAATATATTTAGTCAATGCAAAATTAAATGTATTGACAAATGCATCGACAAGGCCGGTTGAAGTATTTTAAAATAGTGCTGATGTAAGTCGCTACTACGTTAGCACATAGACAACAAAAAAATTGTATTCGGAATAAAGCTTTAATTTAGACAGGTCGTTATCCAAATCCATTCTAAAGATAGTAACCGAGAGAAACCCGTCATTGTTTTAGAAAAAACCCATTTGTACATTTTCAGCCTGTGGTGGTGACATTAAAACGAAAGGAGGGACAGTCTCTTCCCCATTTTATCCGGACTCCTATCTGAAAGGCGGAGAATGTACCTGGACAATAGGTACCTACCTAGGAACAGTCTTCTCCTCAAACTTTGACCTCTTCGAGTTGAGATATGCTGAAGATTCGGTACAAGTAGGAAATGACGAAAGTGATGGGGAGCCTGATATGGGGTGGTACACTAACGATAATCCCCCTGGGACAGTTAACAATACCGAAGAAAACACGATGTGGATTAGTCTTAAAGCTCATGACCTTCCAGAAAAGAACGGTACAGAACCCTGTGGGTTTCAGCTCATTTTCGACGGTAAGAGTCCTAGCTTAAAAACATTACTTATCATTCAATCTTTCCTGACTTTGATAATACGTTGCTGTTATGATGGTGTGGATATAATTTCTGCAGAATTTCGCTAATGACTATACTGATTCGTGAATATAGTATTATACCACACATATTTCACAATAAGATTATGGATAGAAATTGGAAAAAATATGTCATGCAAAGATAAATGCAGTTGGGTAAATTCTGTTTTAGCAGAAAAAGACACATCATTAAGTTGAGAGTTATTAAGAATGAGGAAATAAAATTCAGCGAATAGTGAGTTCGAAAGCTAAACGAAGAGAACTGAAAATCGGCACATGCATTTATCATTTTGCAATTACAATTTTCAACTGTGTGGTGTACGTTTCAAGCCCACAACAGGCCTGCTTTAAAGGGACAAATTCAGCCATTTTTCATGAATTTTGTTTTATATGAAATACTACTTATATTGTTTGACATGTTGAAAGATACTGAATGAATGGGTAACCATGCATATATTCGACCCTCATGCCAGAAAATGCCAAGACGGTTTGACCGGTTGACCTCGCTGTTAATGTTATGCAGAAAATTACAATGACAATGCTTGGTCGAATGACGCAGTGCCTTGAGGGTGGGATCGCCAGTGGTATAGGGGGAGGAGTACCTTCCCGATGGTGATAAGTGGTGCGGATTACCGTCGCCTAGGTGACTGGCGTTGCAAATACCTGGACTGAACCCACGCGTGGACTGAACCATTTGGTTTTTTGTGGGTGTCGGTGGTACTTTGACAATAAAAGTAAAGATGCACAGATATTGAGTTTATTGTCTTGTTTATGAGCGGCCAGTATTTCCAACAGCATGAATTACGTGCATTTGCCCTAGAAGAAATAAATAATTTCGAATAAAACATCGCGAATATAACCACATTCCTTAAGCTCGACGTACCCCAAAGAACCATGAAATCACCCGACTTTCGATTGAAGAGATGAGTTTTGCCAAACCGCGTATACAGAAAAAGTGGCAGATGACTTTATTTTTAGAATCATAGACAGTATAGCGAGATGTAAAAAATGTGAAAGAGGCTCCCCACCTAACTATCCTAAATGTTTTTGTGTCGAGTTTGTGTTTGATTCGTTTCGAAAATGTGTTCCTACATTCTTATCCGATTGTGTGTGTTAATAAAAATGTTTGTTTCGCTTTGGATATTTGTAGAGAAGTTTGGATTAGTGTGTACGGTAATGTTTTGTTTGTGTGGGGAAAGCTTATGGCGAGACGCAGCCGGACCTATGTTGTTACAAAAGTTGATAGAGTCGCCCTTTGACGCTTGCGTTTCGAAACCCGGGTGTGGTTTCTCATCAGTCGCGGTGTAGATTCTTTCCTTAGTTTGTGTTTGTGAAAATTTATTTTAATGCATTTTAGTGGTCTTGCTTTTCGATTAGCGAGGCAAGTATATTAATTTTGGTCACGTTGTGAGTCCGTCTGGTGGTTCGGTTTGTTTGTTCTATGTTTTCTGTACTTCGGTAAATTTTGTTTTGACTGGTGTGTCTTTTGATTTTTGCGGAGGTTTGTGAATTTTTAGGCAATAAGTACCACTGGGGGTACGGATTTTATGTTTATTGGATCAAGATACTCACATGTATCCTGGTTGATGTGCTTGTTCTCGTACATTTTGATTCATAGTTCGTTTACTTTGTTTACTGTTTGTTCTGGCTTGTTGTGTATAATACTGAGTGTTGCGTAATTGCCTTTCGCATTCGAGTACGTAATCGTTTGTGTTGACAATGACGAAAACCCGACCCTTGTCGAGGGTTTTTTTTCCCGAAATTTGTCTATTGTTTGCAAGCTGGTTTATCGCGATTCTTTTAGCACGCGACATGTTTTGTTTCCTTGTTGAAAGGGTATCTCTAGAAGTGCGAGTTTAGCAGCTTCAGATAGCTTTCAAGTTTTTGGTTTTTGTTGTTTGTGGAGCCCAATTTGACTTTCTTTGAATTTGTGTTGTTGCGATTGTTTGTGTCTCACGATGTAGCGTAGTAGTCATATTTTACGACTTTATTTGTTCAAATTCTGAGGTGGTTTTATTCTGTTTGGTTTTGTTGGCGTCCGAATTAATTTTAAGGCCTTTGCCTAGTACTATTTTTCGGAGTTTCATAGTTTGAGCGATGATAGGTTGTTGTTGAATTTCATGTTGTTGTCGGCTTTTAGCTGATTTATTTCCACGGCCATTTTTTCTGTTACGTTTATTTTTATGTGTACGATTTTTGTTATTTATTTTAAGTGTTTGTGTGTTCTATGTCATTTTATGTTTTTTTTGGTAGTTCTCTTTTTGGAGTATTTTGTGGCCCCGAAAAGGGCCGCTTGGTATGGTTTTTTTTAGCGCTTGGCGCGTTTGTTTTGGCGATGAGCCTATAGCTTTTTTATGCGTCTTTTCGCCGATTCGATGTGCTTGGTAAGTAGGTGTTTGCCGCCTTCTTGTCACTGTGTGTGCGTACATGGACAGTCTGCATAGCCCTTGAATGTGGTCTCGATTTTGATCAAACTTACAATTTAGGAGTATATATCAAAACTGATAAATGATTTATGTTTTCACATGGGTTCACAAAAAGTTTCGCCCCGGTGTTCATTTTTGGCCCAGGAATTCCATCTACCCACCCTTTACAGAGTAGTAAGCTTATGGGGCAAGTAAACATGGATGCGCCGGTGCGATTCAACGATCAACCTGTATATCGCATCGAAAGTCAACAATTTTATGGCACGGACTATGATTTTATAAGTTTATACACAGTCCCTCGTGGATAGAGAGACTGTGGTTTATATAAAAATTATAAGGCGCGGGGTATTATATATTGACTGAATACTGTAGCTATAGATAGGCTACATTCAGGACGGGCAGCGACGGGCAGTAATTAGTAGGCAAAACAGGTGGTTTTCACCGTGGGCAGAGCTCGGTGCAATGATACTGAACATTAATAGTAAGCCTGTCACCTTGAATGTAATGCTATAGGTGAAACAAGGACTTCAAACGTACGATGGTACAAACAACACCACTAGTGAAACGTACACATAGAAATACACGCGTTCCTACGTTGTGCCCACCCGGGCCACGCGATTAAAATATGACTGATACTGCTGGATAGTGTTAATTGGGTCGGTAAACAGTCAATTAATAGTTTAATTGACTACCTGGGTGATTGGCAGGTCGTGTCCAACGACGCATATGCAAAGCAGGCCAAAAGACAAAAGCCCCCAAAGATATTAACAGCTGGCCAGGGGTCACCATGAATACGCAATGACGCTTCACTACGCAGAAGTCAAGCCCTTCTTAACCGGTCAAACCCTCTTGGCATTTTCCCTAATGCTGGTTTTAGACACGATACATGAAAACATCGCGAAAATGAATTAATGTTCATGATCATTAATTCATTTTCACCATGGTATCATTTAATTTCTCTAAAACCGGGGTCGAACATATGCATGGTCACCCATTTATTCTGTATCTTTCAACATGTCAAACAATATAATTAGTATCTTGCATCAAACAAAATGCATGAAAAATGGCCAATTTTGTCCCTTTAACAAAAAGGAGCGTGATTTGCATTGAGGTTATTTCACACAGAAATGTTGTAATGCTCAACCCGACAAATGCGATACAGGAATATTGACCATCGCTTGAATTATCAAATACGATTACGATGACAAGAACTGTGAAAAATGTAAATTTCTGAGTTTAATTGATCTTTTTCAATTCAATCATCATGTACATTTTATATGCTTGTTTTGTCGTTACAAAAATAATGACCGACACAAAATGTAATTAGCATTAATCATGCAAATAGCAACAGTTTTTCCCGATTTTTTTTTTCACTTACAGTCACTATTTATGTCATATACTCGAACGAGTCGATAAAATTCTTGCATTGATAAATAATTGGTTCATGCAAGTGATCATGATGAAGGTTAGTTAGACATTAAGATTAACATTTTGACATGTAAATTGTCGCGTATACTTTCTTTTAGTCATTGGTGGCAATGGCGGAGATATTTTCGGACAACGAGGTTTCATTCTTTCGCCTGGTAATTCTAAAGGAAGTCAAAATGGTATTTATCCAAATAAAGATGCTGTCTACACATGGGATATTCATTGTCCGAATGAATCCTATGTACTTGGAATGTTCGTCGATTTTTCACTCTACACATTTGACAGAGTCAGAATATTTGACGGCGACGAGAGTGAATCCTTCATCGAGTATCAAGGACGACAGGGTTTAGATGAACAGTTCAATACAACAGGAAACAAAATGGTGGTGCAACTTTTCACTGCCAAGGATTACGCTAAAGGTTTTGGAAGATTTGAACTTAACTTCGAAGGTGTGGTATTTCATTTTTCTTTTTTTAAAGGCAGTTGGGGGATTCTTAGCTGATTAACACTTAGATGTGTAAATCGAAGATTCAGAATACAACTTATAAAAACACATGATGGTAATGATAGTAGTTTCGTAAAATGAGAGACTTAATGAAGCGATTAACGAATATGATCTTTCAGCAAATGCTACAGTCACCAACATGCCTGACTTAACACTAGACGTGCACACTATAGGTTTTTCATTGGTGATTTCCTCAGGCAACTTTAATATTTAACTCTTGATTGTTTTATTGCTTCACTTATATGCTGAAAGTTAGACAGAATTAACATGAAGTTGCTTTCTTCATTAACGAGTATCAGTCCTCGGCAAGGCATACCGAAATTTAACGGACGTCATCTTTGATAGAGCGGACCTTGCCTTCTTTTTTCCAAAACATTTATTTAAAAAAAAAGAAAATAAGAATTCCGCATGACATTTTTCCAAATTTACATATTTCTTGAGTAGGGAAACCAAATTAAATAAATTATCATGATTCTCGCGATACGATGTTCAGCTAAATTAATATTGCATATTGATAATTCTTCACAGCGCGGCTGTTGGCAACAACTGAGATTATTACAGGATGCAGTGGTACTGTAGTTTCTCCATTTTATCCATTACCCTATCCAATGAACGTTCAATATACGACCGAGATATTAACACCGCCTGGCACCATTATGAGTCTGGAATTTACAGAGTTGACGTTGAGGAATGGAGACAACGTGTCTGTCTATGATCAAGATGGACACCTTCTAGCAGGGTACCAATCGGAAAAGGATCTTGAGATGTTGGAAACGTAAAGTAATGCCACGTATGTTATTCTCTATTCGGGTCGCGAAGACAATACTAGGATAGGAGTATACTCCATAGAATTCAAAGGTAAACGTCATATGCGATACTTTATAAAACCATACAAATTTAAGAGTTTTTTTCTTTTTCAGCTAACATAGTTAAGGGGGAAAAGTCGCTCTTGTTGACCTTTTTGTGATGTAAAACATGCATAAAGTCACTCAGTACACAAACTAACGACGGTATATAACAGCAACAACGTCAAAAATCATCCCTTACCTGAATGCGAACAGGTTATTTCGTTTTTGACCTATAGACACAATATCTTTTCCTATTCCGCACTGCTTTCCTATGACAAATCAGCATTGCAACAATGTAAAGGAAGCTTTACTATATGGAATGCACCAACAATAAAGATTTCATTACAAAAGCTTGCAAGAGGACCAAACTTGATATAACCAGATGTGAACTGAATGTGTTTACGTGGTTTACAACAGGTTCATTACATAGTAGTTCGCTTCAAAGAACAATCAGAAATATCTCAGATCATTATATGTAAGAGGTTTCAACAACTTTAGCACAGTACTCTCAGAGTTAAATCACTAATTACAATAATGTGAAAATGGGCTGTTTAATTACTTGAAACTGCTCAATGCTTCATTGGACAATTAGATATCTATCAGATTAACATCTGGAGCACCTTTCATCAAATTAAATGCTGTAATTTCGGAGTAAAATCACTAAATACAAAGTTCATAAAATATGCGCATGAAGCCTTAAAAACTTGAAACTGATAAATGCTTCACGCGACAACTAGATATTTATCAGATCAATATCTGTAGCAGGTTTCACCAACTTTAGTGCCACAATTTAAGAGTTATATTACTAATTGCAAAGTTCATTAAATATGCAAATGCACCCTTAAGTAACTACACACTACTTCATACTCCAAAACACAGTCAGATACCTGTCGTATCAGTATCTGCAGCAGATTTCATTAAATTTGATGCTGTCATTTCGAAGTTATATGACTAATTAAACATCTTCATTGAATAAGCAAATGAGCTATTTTTTAAGTTTAAAACTGCTCAGTGCTTCATGTGACGATAAGATATTTATCAGATCAATATCTGTAGCAGGTTTCACCAAATTATTGCCGTTATTTCAGAGTTATATCACTGATTACAAAGTTCATTAAATATGCAAATGATCCTTCAATTAACTTCACACTACTCAATGCTTCTCAATACAGTCAAATATCTGTCGGATCAAAATCTGCAGCAAATTCATCAAATTTAGTGTTGTTATTTCGGAGTTATATGATTAATTACAGAAACTTCATTATAATATGCAAGTGAGCTTTTTATTAACTTGACAGTGCCAATGCTTCTCAGTATAATTAGATATATATCAGATCAATATTTGTTGCAGGTATCATCAAATTTAATAAAGTAATTTCAGAGTTATATCACGAATTACAAAAATTCATTAATATGCAAATGGGCAGATAATTGACATGACACTCACAGTTTCATCATAATATTCTGAGACTGTCATCTTAGAAAAGTTTCATGAAATTGTGTACAGTATTTCTTGACATATGTCGACACTGTCATTGCTGTCTCCATAGCGAACCATTATATGGAAAGAATGATATTTCATAACTTCAAGGAAGCCACACTAAGCAAAATCTAACCAGTTCTTGCAATTAGCATATGGTACCCGTCTACCAAATCTGACTTTAATCTGTTCAGGCGTTTTAAGTTATCGTGTAAAAAGACAGGCAGACAGGCAGACACACACACTAACATACGTCCAGGGACATACATACATATATTGATATGACATTAGCTAACGTGTGTGAACACTTGAGCTCAAAATTTATGTTCAGCCATGCAGGGTGGGAGTTGTACACTAACTTGATTTTGTGGTACAGAGGGTAAAATAAAGTTTCACAGAATGTTTACTCGTGTCTAGTTGCAGGCAGAATTGTCGATGTTCATAGTGATCGGTATTTTATAATGTTTCAAGAAGTCAAACGATACAAACTATTTTTCATATCTGACAAATTTCATAAAACAATAAAAATGAGCGACTTTTCCCTTTAATGTTTTATGAAGCTTTATTGGACCAGTCGATGGATGATGACGATTTTGCACTGCACTTTACTATTCAGTATTTTGATGACATAGGGCTGTAAAATGGAATCTGTTCCTTGCAATATCTGATCCACGTTTTCCCGAAGACGGTATGACATTTAAAATAACATGATAAACAATAGAGACCCCATAAGCTTTGTAAACCCTTTTCCTTCAAAATTTGTAAAATGTATGATCATTGATGTGGTCTCTAAATATTTCTAAGCGGTATACGTCGTGTGCGTTCTCCCTGAAACTGATTTAAACGGTGACGTGTTTCCTGAGTTGGATCTGTACACACCAGGACAAAAGGTAACCTTGACTTGCCATGAAGGATACAGCCTGTCAACGAACTACTCAAGTGTAACATGTGAAAATGATGGAAGCTGGAGTGAAGACTTTCCACAATGTTACGGTAAAACACATTATGCATATATCTGTGCATTAGTTTTACGTTTGAAGACTTACCGGGACATGTACAATTCTTCTATAAAATGCTATTCTGTAAAAAATCATAGGACAAAATGCACTAAACTCCTTGAATGATGCGGATGAATTTGCATGTAATGTTGGAACTTCATTGTGATGGTATTATGCAGAAATAATCCATATGGGAAAGTTGTGCGGCATCTTCTCATGCCCGTAGTGCGCTGCATCAGAAAACATTAAAATAGGAAATAATTTACACTTTCAATACCAGCAAAGTGCAGAATGCTAGGCGCGCGCGAGCAAGGCTGTGGTACAATTCAACATAATCCTAGAGGTCTGTTTTTATGTATTCAGAATTGAAGGCCATGGATTGCACCCCTTAGTGACCCAGTGTTATTCAGGTTTTCTGAATGGCCAAAGTACTAGTTTAGCACCTGTGAGAGCATAGCGGCCTAAACTGGATCAACAAGTATACGGTATTTTCTTTGTCTGTGGGAAGTACTAGTGGGTATTGATGGCGACCTTTGAAAAATTATCTAACAGTACACAGTTGAGGAAATAAATTGCTGTGAATCAATTTAGTGAATATTTTCTACGTGTACCAGTCCGCCCGCCAATGCCTCCCTCCATCTATCCCACCACGTGCGGCGTACGTCTGTTTATCTATCCATCGCGCCATCTTGAATTTATCTCTTGTTCTACGTAATATGTGTATCGGATATGGCCTTTTCCTACAAGATAATTGCCTCTTCGTAGTTTTTTAGTTCATCAGCAGAAAAGGAGCATATGTTTTTGTTGGTTTTCTTGTTATGTTTTGTTTCGTATATCAAAGTATGAATATACTTTACACAAAGGCAAACACAGTAATTCAACTTTCTTGAGGTCAGTTAGAAATTGTTCCTAAAAGTGTGAAATTGTCTCACTTCTTCGATCATTTTGTCAAATTTATCTGTAGAGGTGTGTGGCGGCGAAATACGGGAGGAACGAGGAAATATTCAATTCACCGGACCCTCTGGATGGAACACAAAAGACTGTGTTTGGATAATTTACACCCCTGAAAATTCAAAAGTGACAGCGAACCTCCAAGAATGTCAGTTAGATATTGGTACCACGAGCGGAAATGCTATTAGTTATATAGAGATACGAGACGGTGAACACGCTGACGATCCTCTCATGGCAATTTACACTCACTCGTACTGCTCCATTGCTGAAATACCAATACCCATAGGATATGCTTCGTCCAACACCATGTGGGTTCGTTTGTATTCCCCGGCAATGACGGACAATGAACTGTTTTTTGAACTTGAGTTCGATGGTAGGTTGTGATTTGCAATCTAACTAAATATAATTTGAGTTTTAACTGAGGTTTATTGATGAGAATACTCGTTTGCTCTTCTAGTTTATAAAACCACAATAAATTGTTGTCTTATCGCTCTGTTAAGCTCACATAATATGCGATACCTATATCAGTTGGAAAGATAATCGAGGAAATAAATATTTACTAACACATTAAACTCTCATCTTCATACATAAACTCCTTTCTCAAAATAACGTCCACACCCAGTAGAAGAATGTTTGTTCGAAATTGATGAAATTAATGACAAATAGAAACCGCAGAAATTGCTATGACATACCTCTGCACTTTCGGTTTGTACCTTCAAAATTTATTCGAAATGATTTTCTTTGGTCGAACGCATAAATATCGTTATTAAAGAAGTTTTATATCGTTCGATATTTGTCACCATAAGGGATGAAGATTCACGAAGATGTACCTTGAAGGTGTTTTATTAAAACGTCAGTTTTTGTCCTTTAATTCAGTCTTTTCATGACATATATATATATATATATATATATATATATATATATATATATATATATATATATATATATATATATATATATATATATATATATATATATATATATATGTGTGTGTGTGTCAATAGCATGCTTAGTTTGAATACATTTAAGTTTAAATGCATTAAAGTTTTTTAAGGTGGAACTGCATGTTGCCAACACAGTTTTTTTCAAAGTAATATTTCTCATCAAAGATGACAAGGAAACCCCCTCACACTATATATTTCTAGCAGAGACTCTAAAGTCTAGTATGATGACAGTAGTTTACTCAAAGGATGAAGTGGGTGTATATATGGGGTAAAAAACCTCAATTTTGGTATTAATGATAAAAATTAATATAAGTCAAAAACTTGACACTATTTTCTGAAATGTAATATTTTACTTGAAAGAAGAGTATATGTAGAAAAAAACGACTATTTTATCTGGCATTATTTATCCTCAAATGCAAGGGTTTAAACACCGACACCGAAAAATTGATTAAAATCATGATAAGCAAAATTAAAATGCGCCTTATTCGAAACGTAATAATTTTATTGCCAAACAAAATAGTCGTTTTGTTATATAGCATTTAAAGAACATAATGTAACAATTTCAGAAAATTTGACCCGGCCAGAGTGGAGTTAAATCCTTGGGAAATTTCGAAATTGGGAGGAAAAAGAAGCCAGATTATCGGGTGATATGCATACATTTGCATAAATTAACACTTCTTTATCACGTAACAATAGAATGCTTGACAAGCTACAATGTGAACCTAAACCAATGTTTTAATCTTGGGTTAACAAATTAATTAAAATTGAATAAATATTTGCAACAACGTTATTTTTATGCAAAATATGCTGTGTTGGGTGCAGCGCCCCTTAAGCTAGATGTGACAATTCTTATTCCATAATTTATTCAGCCTGTGGTGGTGAAATTAAAACAAACGAAGGGGACGTCGTTTCGCCGTTTTATC
Source organism: Ptychodera flava (assembly GCF_041260155.1). Lineage (NCBI taxonomy): Eukaryota > Metazoa > Hemichordata > Enteropneusta > Ptychoderidae > Ptychodera > Ptychodera flava. The sequence continues at coordinate 27,377,184 of NC_091938.1, read as the reverse complement.
CGGAATCGTATTTGAAAGGTGGGGAGTGTACCTGGATGATGACTGCCTACCAAGGAACTGTCTTCACTTCTGAGTTTGAGCACTTTGAATTAAGATATTCCAAAGATAATATAGCGAAAAGGAAACGACATAAGCAACAGGGAACCTGACATTGGAAGATACACAAACAGTGACCATCCCTGGACAGTAAATGACTCAGACTCAAACGTAATGTGGATTACTCTGAGAGCCCTTGACCTTCTAGATCAGAATGAAACAGAAATCTGTGGATTTCATTTGAAGTTCAAAGGTAAGTCAAAGATTACATTCATAGACATCAATCAATCATTTCAGTGTTCATTTATGCCCCCAATTAGCAGACTTGATAATTAATAGTATACTCAGTCTGATTATATAGTTTATGATGTTTTATCATATACCTACATTCACTTATCATTCCATAAGGTATATGATAAAACCTTTACGGCCCTGATACGGCTTTGCGGTCCTTGGTCGTACGGCGTACGGGCCCTCGCATGCTCGGGTCCTTACGCCGTACGACCTCGGGCCACAAAGCCGTATCGGGGCCGTAAAGATGAATAATTGAAGTTTTCAATTGTTTAATATTGTTCTTTGTCATCGGAAACAAGTGCTTTTTTCGCGGAATCGTATAACTTCGAGCTTAAAACGAGAATTTATACGGCTCCCTGAAAGTGCCAATAGACATCAAATCAGGTCCAATAATCATTATCATTCAAGGTAACTATGAAATCATATGGTATAATGACTTCTTTGAAATTCTCTTTGTATCTATTGAAGGATGACGATATTTAAACAGATTAACAGACTATTCACACACTCTAATTCTATTTCCCGTGATTACTTTCTTTTCAATGAGTGCCGCGGTGAATTATAAAGTAAATAATTCAAAAAAATAAGATTAATTTTAAAATGCTATCAATTATGTCTTCCTGAGCTTGATTTGCTTGGACCTCATCACAGAGTGAGATAACAATTGACAAGATCAAACGTGTGTAAATAAATCCGTAAGACTAATCGGTAAAGATGGCTCACTATACTATATTAAATGTTAACTTATTGTACGATTTCTGAATTTAAGTACTCTGTAAGTTACTTGCAAAGTTATTGAGGACATTTCAACGAAAAAACTCATGAAGTCATTCATCCTAGGGGTGATTCGTCGTTTGTAGAAAGACAACAAGCTTTCGACTTGCAATTCGACTAGCCTGTCAAGGACCGCTGACAATGGATGCCTATGGCTACCACAATAGTACCTGCACTCTAAATTTACTCGTGATAACGATATGGAAACTAGGGCATATTACGATGTCAAGTTTCTAGTTGCATTCAAACTTCATTATCTTATGACGGAAAATCAGACGTTTTGACACTTGACGACAAACGCCAAAGCATTCAGATTTACAACGACTCCGGGTTACCTGTACTGTTTATAATTAGTACTGTGCTTTATGATAATTTAATAAAGGAAATTTACCGTCGTTCGTCGAATCAAACGATATAATATACCTTCTATCTTTTTTTCTCAGATCATGAGTTAGGACGGAATCGTCGGTGTCGATTGTCAGGCCTGGACGGGCACCCCTTAAGGTTGTTGAGGCCTGCAAATTTACAAGCTTTCTCGAAACTTGCGTTATGATGACATAAACTAATTCTGATATATTATCCATCCTGTTCTACTGTACATTTACATCACACTGGTGTCCATTCGGGCCATTTTTTGTTATAAACCTAAAGATATCACGCTCATTTGAGACAGGTTTGCGTTTATTGATGATTAATGCATGATAGAACAGTAGCTATCTCTATTCGAATTATTGAAGACGTCAAGAAACAGTGGTCAACACATTGGACATCAAAAAGACTGACACGGAAAATAAACTTAAGAAAGCCTTGTTGTAACGAAGGGGAAAAACAGTGAACGCAAATTTGAAAGATATGTTTCAATAATTTACAACCTTCGAATTCATTGCAGTGCAGTAGGGTTCTATATACGAAATTTAGTTACGGTGTGACACACAAGCTAATGGGCAAGTGTAATATGGACTGTGAATTGCACCAAACTGAGCTGAAGGGATATGTTGGTTATTGCTATGTGCATTTGTATTTTCAGAGTTCGAAAGTGGTTTTATCATTCCTCAGTTTTAGCATCCAGAAAGGGGAGGCATATATTTGAAAATTAAACAACGTCCTGAAACGGAAATAGCGCAACTAAAACCGAGATTTGTTAAAGCGAGGATACATTGTACCTGTGCGTACACGACACAAATAACAGTGCTGACACGGCGAAGCCCAAGCTCAATTCTCCGTTAAGCTGATTCTAAGAGCAAAATTACAAGCTGCTTATGTTTTGTCCGTGTGTTTGAAGATTCGAATTATTACCCTTTGAAAGTTATAGTTGAAAAATACACACAAACTATGATCATGAGTAAACGTCGATTAACTACTGTATAAGAGATGTCGACATTCTGGCGCAAAATTGCGCTAATCGTTGACTTAAGTCCAGTATAGTACTTCATAAAAATCAAAGTAATGCCTATTTTGAACATATTCTTTACCATGTGCTGACATGAAACCAACGAATAGTAAGTTGATGTCATTTCCAGTTGAACCTGAGAAATGTTACACAAACAGGGACAGATTGATACTTTAGGCAGATTTATCACATAGCGTCCTTTACTGTCTCTCTTTTGATGATTGACTTTGGAATACTATTGCAGCTATATTTACCTTGTTTCAGTTGTCGGTGGAAACGGCGGTGACATATTTGGACAGAGAGGTGTCGTCGTGTCGCCAGGAAATTCAGCAGGTAGCGAAAGGGGGATTTATCCTAATGAAGATGCTGTCTATACATGGAATATTCATTGTCCGAATGGATCCCATGTACTTGGAATGTTTGTTGATTTTTCCCTCAACACATTTGACAAAGTCAGCATATTTGATGGTGATGAGAATGAACCCTTCATCGAGTATCAAGCAGACCAGGGTCGAGATGAACAGTTCAATACAACAGACAACAAAATGGTGGTGCAACTTTATACAGTTAGGACACATGCTAAAGGTTTTGGGAGATTTGAACTTCACTTCCAAGGTGAAGTGTTTTAAAAAAATTGATGCATCAATAATCAAACCTTTATCACCGTGACGGAGTAATCGGCAATCTTTCGTTGACGACAAAGGCTACGTACTACCAATTTTAATAAGTTCGATATTGTTAGGCGAAGATTGTGAATAAGTTTTGTTTCTAATGGCCAAATCTGTCACTAGATAAAATGGTTGATTATGACATCATAAGCTGCAAAAACAGATTCACTGAAGTTGGTCGCACTTCTTCACCCTACGCATGATTGATGAACAACACAGGGGGTTCACTACGAAAATTGGCACGTTTTCGGATATTAGTTAGGTCTGTTGAATAAACTTTACCGATCAACATAAGAGATTGTCAATTCGGAAGATTGAATTATCCTAGTACAAAGTAATGTAGGCATAAACATCATTGTTTGTTATTTTTAAGGGGTTTCTTGCAATATCCTATAGCGATTGATAAAATACAGTCTGATAATGATTCTCCACAGCACGATTGATTACGACTACTGAAGAAGTTGTAGGCTGTACTGGTACTGCATTTTCTCCGTTTTATCCCCTGCCTTATCCAATGGATGTGGAATACACAACCAAGATATCAACTCCACCGGGCACTACAATGGATCTACAATTCACAGAATTCACGATCAGAAAAGGAGACAACGTCTCTGTTTATGATCAAGATGGCCGTCTTCTTGCTGAATACCTATTGGACATGGATCCTGAAATTTTGGAAACGTTCTCGAACGTCACGCTCGTAATTTTGTATTCCGGAGACAAAGACAAAACCAGAATAGGAACGTACTGCTTGGAGTTCAAGGGTATGATAGTTCATTTGTAATTGGGTATGTTTGTTAAGAAAGTAAAATAGACTCACGATCCACGAACAGTGAGCCTGAAAATCTGCATTGAGGGGCACCGGATTAACTGTCACAGAAAAGTACGGTCGAGACCCAGATAAGGCTACGGTAACATCCTGTTTTGGGGAATTCTGCTAGTTGAATTATGTGAAAGATCGACAAATGCTAAGCTTTGTTGTTGTCGTCCTTTAGAAATATTCAGGGCTTTGCTTACTATAAATAGCCATGTAACTGTTACCTCTGCATATTTTACTTTATAATTTTCAGCGGTTAATATATGCGTTCTTCCTGAATATGTCCCAAACGGTGACGTGTATCCAGAAAAGGATATGTACAGGCCAGGAGACAAAGTAACAATGATCTGTAATGAGGGATACAGCCTGTCAACAAACCACACAAGTCTAATGTGTGAGGCTAATGGCAAGTGGAATAAAGACTTCCCAGAATGTCACGGTAAATGGATACATCACATAAAATTGGCTTTGATAAACTATTACAAATAGAGTTGATGGCACATATATGTTTGTGCGATAGTTTTTTATTGCCGCAGCTTAGGATAATGCTTTCCATGCCCCTATACATGACCGGCAAGATATCATATATGAGAAGATGAAAACTGCATTATCAGCAGCCTTGTTTCAGAACCCATTTCAGAATAGTTGTAAGAGTTCTCACCACATATTTCGATAAATTTACCCATAGCGGAATATGATGTCAAATTATCATGAAAATTATGGGAGAAGTACCGAAGAGCAGCTGACTTGATGATATGGTGCAACCAGTAGTACTTCTTTAGTGGTACTATGCAAAAATAATCACTCTAGAAGTTTATTATGGATAATGTACATGTCTTCTTGAACAGAGTCTCTGAAATTAATGTGGCTGGTTGACAGCTCGGTTTTGCTCAATGGAGGATCAGTCTCCCAAGATTAGCGTTAAGTATTATAAAGTTAAGTTAAATCGAGTGATGATAAATTTGTGGTAGTACAGTTTTGCATAGTAAGATACAGGCTAAAAGATAAGAAATCCCGGGCACTTCACACACTGAGCTGCATGTGTTTTCTAGATTTACTTCAAATGGATTATATTTATCTAGTATCTACAAGTTGTTGAAAGACTTCGTCAAATAACAACGCATGGTAGCAAGGGGGAGATCACGATTTATTGCCCGCCCAAGGGATAGCGCTTATGACGGCAGTATTGATAATTCCCGAGCCAAAAGCGATATATCAAAAAGTCGTCGCCATGAACGAACGGCTAATAGGTCAGATCGCCATACTCAATATGGCCCTAGGAAGTCTCTTGGATGTCTTGTTTGTACGAAAAGGCAATTTATCTTAATTCAATATTTCGAAAAGGTAATTAGTATCTATACGTAATAGAGACAAATATTGTAAAGTACGAGACCAGTGAAAGAAACGTTGCCTATCGGTCATCGCTGCTGGTGCATCAAATACATTACTTGTAAAGTACTTTTGCCTTTGCAGTCATTGATTGTGGTGAACCAGATGACATAGAAAATGGCGAGAAACATGGCGATTCCTACCTTTATAATGATGTCGTCAGCTACAAGTGTGACGAAGGATATCACTTTGAGAGCAACGTAACCTATGTTGTGTGTCAAGGAGACGGAGAGTGGAGTCAGGCCCCGAGGTGTTCTGAGCTAGGTAGGAGACGATTTGAAGACACATGACGCACTGTTGGTAATTTATGAGCAAGTCTTTTCAGTACTGGACTATTCTCTATATAGCCTATGAGTAATTGCAGAGTAGTTACATGTATGTAATTCGCTGATTGCGTACGAAGTTTGGATTGTCGGTAATTAGGAATATTTTTAAGCAATCTAACACAGATTGATAAAATGCTGCTATTTTCTCTTTTCTGCTTACAGACAACGGCAGCAACACTTCAAGTGGTAGACTAAGTATGCTATGAACGTATAAACGTCATTTGAATTCTCGTGATGACACACGAACAGTAGCATCCAAGTTTTGCGATCAATCAAATTTCGATTCTATCCACACTTGACACGCCATCGTCTACAAAACAAAACATCACAGCAGCAGTACGTCTCTGTGGAAACCTTGTTTAGAAAAGGATCGAAAGCACAGAAACCATCAACGCTTGTAAAGCTGCTATTTATTACTAAATTCTTAATTTCGGACACGATACAATATTATATCTGTCGTCTTTTCTATTTCATCACATTTGGCGATGGCGAATAAAACTTAGCCTGTTAAGTGATTATACACTTTTTATCTGCTCGTTATGAGTAGATCATCACCAAAAGTATTTACAGAATTGTCAATGCGATCTGAAAACGTGCATTTAAGAAACTGAAACTGCGCGACTAATTTTTTGTAAGAATATGAATTTTTCATTAATTTGTTTTACATGTTAACAGTTCTGATTGTCTGTATTGTCTTTATGACATTGCTGGCCTTTGTCGTTTTCAACGTCGTCTTCACCGAAGGTAAGGGCAAATTATATCAAGAAATGATCAAAAATAAAACTTATTAATTAAGAATTATAACATTAAAAATAAAATTGCATCTCTAACAAATATATGAATGAATTAATTACAGTGATAGAAAGACATGGACGGAAAGACTGACAGATAGGGAGTTAGATAATTAGATTAGATTAGATTAGATAGATAAATAGATAGATAGATAGATAGATAGATAGATAGATAGATAGATAGATAGATAGATAGATAGATAGATAGATAGATAGATAGATAGATAGCTAGCTAGCTAGCTAGATAGATAGATAGATAGATAGATAGATAGATAGATAGATAGATAGATAGATAGATAGATAGATAGATAGATAGATAGATGGAAAATTAATGATTATTCAAGAAATGAAGAAAGACCTAAAGTGTTCAAGATAAAGCAGCAAAATAACTTTAAACTATTTTCATAATAGTTCGATTACCAAACCCTGTGGTGACTGTATTGGAAGAGGTAAGAAAACTTATAACATTCCGGATGAAAATCACCGGTTGGAGACAAGAGGTGAAAGCAGAAGAGGAAACTCTTTGGAGCTGGACTACCAGACCTACGTCTCAAATGGAGTCAGTCAGTATGCAACTCTGAACAAGGAGAATCGAGCCCGCAGTTTACGAACGGCAGCCTGTGTTCAGACGCCTGTGATGAGAGGCATGCCGACGTACCAACTGGAAACAACATAAGAAGCTCTTCTGAAGATCGTGGACTTTATGCAAATGATATAGAGTCTGAACGTCATATGCATTTACAAAGCCCTCTGCAGGAGGACAGAGAGGATGCTTACAATTCACTTGATAATTCACTTTCGACCTTTTCGGCCACTACTTATATTAACGAAGAGATCCATGGAAAAAGCTATGGCGACACTGATTATGAGATAATTTAACCTTCTTTCAGTGGTTTCATAAAGTACCACGTAACACAGTGAAATCAGTTAAAGAAACGTTTGCAAGAAACACGTTCGGAAAAAAAGCTACCTTAAATTCTATCTGATATCATATTTGATTTGATTTTATCATATACCCATGCCCATATTGCTACATCCTAGTGACGTTCAACGTAAAATATCAGCCGTGATATTTCACGGTAAACGTCGAGATATGCACGATGAACATCATCAGTTTTAGAGTTTTCCCGAACTACATTAGCAGTTTGTTGGTAAACAACGTAAACAACAAAATGGCTGCCGCTCCCCGCCTGCGAAGCGATGTCGCCGACGTAAGATGAAGGGCTTCGAGGAACACGGGTATTTCTGGTTGCAAAATACGGAAATATCACGTTTTATCACATGAACTGGCCCGAATTCCCACCTGTGTGACGTAGAACAGGACGGATAAGAAATCCGAATTACCCCTGTTGTACGTCATCAACCGGAACTTTTTTCTTTCATGGTACCGTTCATACATGCAGGCGTCGCGACACGAACAGATTTGTTGTGATCGATGCCGTGCTAGCTCGAACGTTATTTTTACAAAAAGGTGACCCGATAAATCCAGACATGGAAACATAGAAGGCATATTTGTCCAACGAAATTTCAAGTCGCTAAAACAATAGCTTTTCCCGAGAATCGAATGGAGATACCGACGATCGTTATTTTAATGGCTCAGTAACGTCTCGGCTCCAGTCGAGTCGTGTGGACGTCGTACCTGGCGATCCCGGTTGGCGATAAAACCGAAACCTACACCTCAAACTGAATAAATGAGTATAGTATAATCTTCGGGAAAGCGACATAGGAGGCACAAGCCTAAAGTCATTCGACTAACAACGATCAATTTCCTTAATGACAAAAACTCCGTAAAGTCTCGCTCGGAATCAAACTTGCAGCGCGGCATAATGCTACATAGCGAAGACATTAGCTGTCGAGGTGTGTGCAGCGCTGTGGAATTCCATGTACTTCGAAAGTTGACAACACTCAAAACAGAGTTTCCGTCAACAAAATTAGGATGTATCCATGGACGAGATATGTGTCAATGCAAACATAAAAGTTCGTAAGACGAAAACATTGATGACCGAGATCGGGATTGACGAAGATTCATTTATTCAGTTTGAGGTGTAGGTTCACGGCAGAGACCGGTGACGGCAACGTTGTGGGCATAAACATGCAATGAGTGTGTCATCGAACGGAATCTTTCGCGCTCGCAAAGGTCGTAAACTTGTGTGATATTTTGAAAGCCACGGCATCTCTGAGAATGAGAATTACTGTTTCGATCGTGTCGTCTCATTTACTTCATAAATATAATTGTAAATATTCTAAGTAACTCTGAATACTATGGTTATCCGTCGCTAGCACGGTGAAAGCTATGTCCGCCGATGGCCAACTTGCCTTGGCATCGGTACAGCGCGAGACAATGATTGACACGTTCACGTGACCGAATCCGTACGTCTGGTTGGTGGAGATACCCTTTCACATGTAGCAAATTTCAGCTTGATGGGATTTATGAATGAAGTATCTCCTGGGTGACAGGCCGCTTTTTTCTTTAAATGAAAGTAATCCGCGTAAGTAAAACACAAATCGCGACGAAATTCATGCAATTTGTTACGATAATTTTGATCCATCTACGTCAAAGAAAAATAAGAAGACTGTTCATGTGATAAATATATAATCCCATGGTATTTTTCTCTGTTTGACGTCATCGTATACTCGTGTTTTTCGCGGAGCCGCACAACTTCTCGCCTTCGGCTCGAAGTTGTGCGGCTCCGCGAAAAACACTCGTATACGATGACGTCAAACAGAGAAAAATACCATGGGATTATATATCACGTTGAGTCTTGAAATGTTTTATTTTTTTGGTCAAGTTCTAGCAAACATTCTGCCGTTCGCATGGCTTCGGCACTGTGCACGGTCTCCACCGAACAGGTAGTGAGCGCGTGGCGTGACAGCGATGTCGTGCGCGCGACGACTGTTGACATGGCAACTCTAAAGGTAAACTAACAAAATGGCGTCCCCTCTCCGCGCGAGTTCCGTGCTGTACGACGACCGAAATCACGATAGATTTAAAGCTGCAGCAGTTTTGTTCGGTTACAGTTGTATAGCATATTTCACCTTAAAATGTTCCTTCTGTATGACGATTTTTGTATCCCGGTGTCTTTCTTCTTGGTTTTCATTGAGATATGGACGACTTGCAGCGATGTCGCGCGTGATGTTGACATCTTAGTCGTATACTTTATGAATGAAGCCTGTTCACATAAACATTATGATATTTATGCTCAAGGCGTAATAAAGTAAAGCCTCAAAATTTAAGGTTTTTCGTTCTATTAGTAAAAATTCCCTAAAATTATTGGCATGGGTGTCTGATAAATCGGTTATTACCCAATATCGCCTGTTCCTTGTGTCGTATCAGCATTCGTGTCATTTGTGCTGCGTCAGACACTCGACTTCGTCTCGTGTCTGACGCAGCACAAACGACACAGGAACAGGCGATATTGGGTAATAACCTCTAAATATCATATTACTAGATCTTACCCATTTGGGTCTTTCTCTTGCTTGATTTTATTAAGATCGTATGCGAGAGGATAACAATGCGATTCCCTCTCACTATCGCACCCTTATTAATTCCCCTTTTGACCATTGAACATTTCAAAGATACAGATAAGATGCATCACGCACACACACACACTTCTAAGTCAATATGTATAATGATATACACAGTATGTACAAATGCATGGCTACGATATATTGCATTATGTAAATTGTTATCAGTCATTTCGAGCTTTATAAAGGCTGTTCACGGTTTTTGACTAACAAGGCTAGTTTTCAATCGGGTTCGAACCCACAACATACGGCATCAGTCGCCTAGCGGAGAGGCAACAGACAGAACCGCTCGGCTAAATCCCCAATCTCAATACAGAGAGGTTCAATAACCGGCTAAGTTGTTACATTTTTCTGACTGCGACCGCTCCACTAAGTCATGTAAACACAACTTTGACTTTATCAAAGATCCTTCAAGATTTCAATACTACATAAATATCTCTTTTGCTCCATAGCTCTAATAAGCCCTATATTTTATTGCAATGAAATATATAACCGAAATACACTAACGGAAATACATAGACAGCAATAAAAAATCACGTTGTAGTATGTCATACAAAGCCGAGTAATTCGTTGTGAAGCTTATGTTTTATTTAACACCTTGTAGTTTGTCGGAGGCTTTCTCTGGTTATCTAGATAATTCGCCTTGTATTTTTCTTAAGCATGAGTTCGATGTTATAATAATCACTTTTTACTCTAACGTGTAAAGTTTAAAAACAAACAATCAATATATCGATTATGACAGATCTTCGCGGCATAAGCATGTCAATTATACAGTCTTTAGAATTTTTAAAAGGTCAAAATTTGTTTTTTTTGTTTGTTTTTTTTTTAATGGATGCATGCAATAATTTAACAGTGAGTGCGTCAGAATTCATGTCGATTATCTCTTTCTGATATGACTTAAGAAATGAAATAAAATGAATTTCGTTGGTGTGAATTGCATGGATAAATACCTTAGATGACATTAATATTAGATATGTCCAACACTTAGTCAGACATTTTATATATAAATTGTTTACTTTTTTATTTCTATACATCCTTAAATTATCCTTAAATGATCATTTTATCAGGTTCTCAGACATATTTAGAAGTTTGCAAATGTAAATCATTTACCTATTCAACATGTTAATACTATTTGAAGTGCACTGAATAAATGTTGTATGCTCAATTTCGTTTTTTTCTCTGTAGAGTTTTATGGTTTCGATGGCATTAATGCGGACGGTGATGATGGATCTCTCTTGGCTTTCTCAAGATTTATTTACAATATTCATTACGAATCTACAGAAGAGAGGATATGTATATTACTCTTTTAGAGACAAGGATGGTCATGACACCGGTTTCGAAGATAACGTTGCATATTAGCTCGACTGAATCAGACAAAACCTCGGTAGGGTGGAGCATTACAACCATGTGAACATTTGATGTATTCTTCCATCTGTTATTAATCTAAACAACTTTTTTATCTTTAGTATGTATTGCTGAATGATATTATGAACAGCAATTTTCCCATACCATTATATACTGTGCTTCACCACATTACCACCCTCTGTTTTATTACAGCAACAGAGGTGAAGCAGTAATGATGATTGTTTCTGCCTTACCTCTATTGCTATATTGTAAAGTTTAAATCCTACATTTTTTACTATATCTTCAAAGTAACGAGTCTGGTTGACCACCATCTGCTTTGTTACTGCCATGGAAAAAGAGACACAAAATTAAAATTGAGAACCTGTATTTCCCATTATGGTTAAACATGAATCAAAATGAGACTTTGCTCTAAAAGCAGAGGTTTTTAAATAAAAAAAGGTCTTTGAGAGAAAGTTCTCTCTGAAAAAAAGCGTTAAGTCTACGCAATGTAATTACAGTACGTGGAATGAAAACAAAGAACAAAAATTGTAAGCAAAGTGAAATGGATACTGCTAGTCCGGAGTGCATAGACTGACCCTACGACTTATTGCACTTCATTATCATATTTCTAAACAGCGCCCTCCCAACACAACACAAATTGATATTTCCTCCTTATACGTTGTCACTGAAGGAAAGCCGTTTTAAAGACATCAGAAATGACCTAGAACAGAACAACTTACTGCCCCTGCGAACAGTTACATGTACTCTTCTAAAACATGGTCTTAAAATAATGAGCTATACTTTGTTTTGAACTTTGCTGACTGTACCCAAAGGCCTGACGTATGATGTGTATACATTTAGATGAGTACACTTCAAAATTCCTAAACCCCCGGGTCATTATTGGGATGCCTTGTTTTGAAATAGCAGTAACACAGTGGTATTGATGAAGGGAAGTTAAAATTGTCACACCGCTTACATAACAGTGAGCAAAATATTTGATTTTGTTCCACATTGCACGTCGCACAGTTGTATGTTTTAGAGACACCTGGAAATAAACACGAACTGCCGAACTCACTGCATCCCCTGCGAACAGTTGCTTTACTAAATCTGGGTCTTCAACTGCAGCTGGCAAGTTGATTTCAAACATCCCAAACGTATGATGGTTATTGGAAGGCCTGCTGCTGAAGTCTGTGAAGTAGCTGTAACATACTAGTGTCGATGAAAGGGATAAAAAAATGTAACACTACCAAACGAAAACGTAAGCTGAGCTTCTGATAACACGACCCTATGAAAAGGTTGAGTTCGCTCACGTAACAGTGTGCATATTTGACTCTGGCTAAAGTATTATTTTACAGGGCATGGACATGACAATAAAGGAAAATCACGAGCAAATGAGGTCAAGCTGCCGAAATGGCAATCGTGCTTGGAGAACTGTCTGGGGCAAAAGCGGGCCAGCCTAAGGGTGGCCTCATAACCTTCACCACAGGTGGTGCTGTATGATCGTTTGCAGGAGATAAAATTCCTTCAGGTCCTTTTTACTTCTTTTACTTTTGTTAATTTTTTGACTGCAAATAAAAATTATAAGAAAACCATAGGACTTGCAATTGAAATTATTTCACATAATATCATGGCAAAATCTAAAAAAAAATATTAATATCAAACTACAGATTATGTGAGAGCTTTCCTTTCCACTATATCTGCTACATTTGATGGTTCATCGCCTCATATCGGATGTTTTCGTGTAAACTGACTTTTTGCCATTTAAGACATAACTCTGGTTAAAATGCCGGCCCTTGCCCGGTGGTATATCTAGCACAGTATTGCAAGTGAGAAAAGGGGAGAGGAATTCGCAGATTGTGTTGATTTCAAACGGGTCTGACGGTGTTACAATTTCGAAATAGGTTATTACCTTAAGGGGTCGTCATTATTTACGACCAAGGGGATTGGAGGATTAGAGGGAATCGAAAAAAAAACGTTTCAAGGAAGCATTACAAAAATGGCAACGGAGGGGCAAATATAGCACAGGCATTACTTCTTGATTACATCGTCCGAGTGGATTTTCCATCGAAATATCCATCAAGGTATTAAACACATTTTCATGTAGGTAAAGCAGCTGATCAACCCGCGACTCTAAGAACTCCCCAAGACCAGCCTATCTCTATCATTGATGAATTAACACTCTATCAGTTCAAGAACTCACTAAATCATGTAACTTGAATGTTTCAATACTTGAGCCACACTCATCGATGCATCATATGTACATGTGATAGATGCCTTTAATTCCATCGTACAAAACAATATGGATTCTGTATGGGCGATATTCATCTAGTGGTAGCAAGGGCAAGACACGATCTATTGCCTATCCGAGGTAATATTGATAACACCCGAGACAAAGCCGAGATATCATCAGAGAGTTGTCGCTGTTAAATTTTCCGATCGCCATATTTAAAATTACTTTCAAGTAATGTGTAAGAACGGACACAATTGTTCGTAGCTAGTCGTATGTACTCATCCTTCGATCGCTGTGTCGTCTAATTGTCAAGTTGACTTATGTATCGTCTCGTACGCCCGGGGATAGTATACGTGCATTTCTACGTCAACATAAAGCACGACAATGTGCAGAAACGAAGCGCACAAAGCTAAAGGTAGTTCCTAAGCGGTTAAGATCACCTCACACAGGCTAAAAGTCTCATAAAGTATGATTTATCACTTCTTTTCAATATATCATGCGACTAGGTCTAACCCAGTCACGATAATCGAATGCTGTGTGATGTGCAATAAAATAAGTAATCCTGAGAATGTCAAGGTGCCTTATAGTCGCCTTGAGTCAGAAGCAATTTTAGAATAGTTATAAGAGTTCTCACCACATATTTCCCTCTGCGTTTTGTAACGAGCTATGAGAAGAATACCGTAAACTGGCTGATATGTAATCATGAACATGATATGGAATTATGACAATCCAATCACCGTAATCGAATGATCTGTGATATGTAATAAAATAAGTGATACTTGGAATGTCTTTGTGCCCTATAGTCAATACATATAAATTCCAAATTGTGGAAACGTAATTGGTTTCCTATGAGTAACAGAGACAGATGTGTTTGGGCAGGAAATGAATGACATCGTGAAGAAAACGTTTGTGCATCGGTCATCCCTGGTGCATCAAAGAAATTATTCCCTTGTAAAGTACTTTTACCTTTTAACTCATTGATTGTTTGTGAACTAGATGATATAGAAAATGGTGAGAAACAAGGCGATTACTACCTTTTCAATGATGTCGTCACTTACAAATGTGATGAAGGATATCACTTTGAGGGCAACGTAACCTATTTTGTGTGTCAAGAAGACGGAGAGTGGAGTCAGTGTCTAGGATGTTCTGAGCTAGGTAGGACACGATTTGAAGACACATGACGCACAGTTGGTAATTTACGACCACCGAGTTTAGTATTTGCTTTACTGTATAAAACCTATATGAGTGACTGAAATATCAGTTACTTGCATGAATTTTGCTATTACGTAATACGTTTGGATGATAATAGAATAAGCAATCTAACACAAATTGATAAAATGCTGCTATTTTCTCTTTTCTGCTTGCAGAAAACCGCAACAACGCTTCAAATGTTTGGCTAAGTATGTTATCAAAGTCATGTAAATCTATACGATGATACGAGAAATTAGTAGCATCTGAGATGAAACTATCAAAATTTAAATATATCGTCATTTGACACACCTCTGTATACATGTCAATGAATATCAAACATAGTCTACCGAACAAAACATCCGAGAGCAAATATATGTGCGCACGCTATTTGATTAAGATGAGCGACTCAGAGATCATCGCATTTGACTAAGACGAATAAGCTCAACTAAATATGCAAACCCAAACTGCCAGAGTGGGTGTAACGCTTAGTCTGTACAGTGATTATACATTTTTATCCGCTCTCGCTGAAAGTATCACGAGTAAAACATTAAAAACAAAGCTTGTCAGTACGATTTGAAAACAGGCATCTTACAGACTCGGAGCGAAACCGGGCAATTGAATTTTGTAACATCATTAATTTGTCATTCAATTGTTTTGCATGTCAACAGTTCTGATTGTCTGTCTTGTCTTGCTGGCACTGCTCGCCTTCGTCGTTGTCATCGTCGTAGTTCTGCACCCGAGGTAAGGGCAAATTATATCAACCAACGATCAGAAATAACATGGCACCTCTAACAAAAAATGAATTGAATTGATAGACAGACTGACAGACAGACAGAGACAGAGGACAGATAGATAGATGGGGAGGTAAATAATAGAATAATGAGATAAATTGAGGGATACATAAAAATTAATAATTATTCGAGAAAGAAAGAAAGAAAGAAATACAGCGTTCAAGATAAACGCAGCACAACAACTTTCAACTTGTATTTTCATAATAGGTCGATTATCAAACCCTGTGGACATAAGAAATCTAATAACGTTCAGGATGAAAGTCACCGGTTGGATAGTGGGGATGACAGCAGAAAAGAAAACTCTCTCGAGCTGAATTACCAGACCTTGGTCTCAAGTGGAGTCAGTCTGTTTGCAACACTGAACAAGGAAGACCGGGCCGGCAGTTTTACGAATGGCAGCCAGCTGTGTTCAGACGCCGGTGATGATGGGCACGCTGAGATACCAACGGTAAATAGCAAACGAAGCTCTTCGGAAGATTGTGGAGTTAATGAAAATAATATAGAGCCAGAACGTTACATGCATTTACAACGCCCCCCGCAGGAGGACAGAGAGAGTGCTTATACTTCCCTTGATAATTCGCTCTCGACCTTTTCGACCACTGGTTATAGTAACGAAGAGGTCAATGGAGAAAGCTATTGCGACTCTGATTATGATATAAATTGACCTTGTTTCAATCGTTGCAATAAAAAGTACAACGTAAGACAATGAAATCAGTTAAAGAATCTTTTGCAAGACACACGTTTGGAATAAAAAGTTTCCTGACGTTCCATCTGATATTAAGATATTATTTCCTTATAATTTTCCTCGTTCAGCGATGGAAAATACGAGTGACTTAACGACCGTATCACCACGAGTCGATAACGAGTGGTGTTAGGGTCATTACGCCACGAGTATTTTCCCAGATGAACGAAGAAAAATATTAGGGAATAATATTCGTTATTTTTTGCAAAGTACAAGAAGTTTTCCATAACGATTCCGCGTTTAAACTTTTGAATAGCAATACAGCGTGGGCAAGTCGTCAATCGTTTCCAGTCGTTCGTCGCGTGAGCAAGGAACACGGCGTTCACGTTCGTTCGTGTATGGAGCCAAATGCAAGACGACCTCTCGGTCTTCACGTACCTTCCGCAAAGTTATACACTATTTCAAAAATAGCATATGCTTAGAAATTTATCTCAGAGTTACGCTATTTTTCGGAAACAAAAATCGACTGAATCTCAACGGCGCGAACACTGTGTAACGTCGCGCCTGACCGTGGTTACAATTCTTACGGAACCCACGATATAACGCAACCACCTGCAGCTTCGAGTTCGTTGTTTCCACAAATTATTCACGTTATTCCTTAGGAATATATGGTGGCCCAAAACTACCTGTTCTCCGCATTCAAAGTCTGCGTTGCATTCAATTGTTTTTCTCTCACATATGTCTCCGCATTCAAAGTCTGCGTCGCATTCAAATGTTTTTCTCTCACATATGTCTCCGCATTCAAAGTCTGCGTCGCAATCAAATGTTTTTCTCTCACATATGTCTCCGCATTCAAAGTCTGCGTCGCAATCAAATGTTTTTCTCTCACATATGTCTCCGCATTCAAAGTCTGCGTCGCAATCAAATGTTTTTCTCTCACATATGTCTCCGCATTCAAAGTCTGCGTCGCAATCAAATGTTTTTCTCTCACATATGTCTCCGCATTCAAAGTCTGCGTCGCATTCAATTGTTTCTCTCCTAGATGGGCGTCGCAGTCAGTGATTTTGTCACCAACACATGAGGGCGCTGGCAAGTTTTTGTGAGCGTGACCCTCGCTCCATGACCCATGATTGCATCCGGAAAAAGTATCACTCTTTCAGTGTTCGTGATCGCAAAAAGCTCATTGATTTCGAAGGTAAGTGACAAAGTTATTCATTGTATTGTAAGCTTATGGGGTTAATGATCTAGCCACCGTCTAGCCCTGGATGTATTGGCAGTTGTGGGACGGGCTGCCGTTTTACATTCGGACGCTCATGTGGGACCCATTATGATGCGCCCATACTGGTGAGCAGCGTACCCCCTTGGCTAGATCATTAACCCCATAAGCTTACAATACAATAAATTACTTTGTCACTTACCTTCAAAAATGAGCTTTTCGCGATCACAAACACTAAAGGAAAGATACTTTTTCCGGATGCAATCATGGGTCATGGAGAGAGGGTCACGCTTACCAAAACTTGCCAACGCCTTCATGTGTTGGTGACAAAATCATTGACTGCGGCGACCATCCACAGGCGGCCCAATCACTATTAATAAAGCTTATTATTGAGTTTTTCTCAGTTTTCTCTGTCACTATCAGTCCCTCTCCTTTTCTTCATGCTCTGACTGATCGTAGTAAATAAAATAAATGACTATATAGCCCAACCTAGCCTCTTGACTCTTCATTTATTTTACACCCCATTACAAGGATGTTTATCTCTCATATACACATCTTGTAATTAATTAGTCAACACAACTAATTATGCTAATCCATGGACTTATCAAGGGTTGGTCAACATTGGAAAGATAGAGATGTAAATGAAAAAGGAGTTTTAGTAACCTTTCCTATCTTTCGCGATGTTGACTAACCTATAAAATCCCTGATAAGTCCACGGATTAGCATAATTAGTCATGTTGACTAATTAATTAAGATGTGTGTATAGAGAGATAGAACGTCCTTGTAATGGGGTGTAAAATAGATAAAGAGTCAAGAGGCTAGGTTAGGCTATAAAGTAATTTCTTTTTATTTCCTACGATCAGTCAGAGCGTGAAGAGAAAGGGAGAAGAACTGATAGAGAAAACTGAGAAAAACTCAATAATAAGCTTATTAATAGTGTTGGGCCGCCTGTGGCCCATCTAGGAGAGGAACAATTAATTGCGACGCAGACTTTGAATGCGGACACATATGTGAGAGAGAAACAATTGAATGCGACGCAGACTTTGAATGCGGAGACATATGTGAGAGAAAAACAATTGAATGCGACGCAGACTTTGAATGCGGAGACATGTGAGAGAAAAACATTTGATTGCGACGCAGACTTTGAATGCGGAGACATATGTGAGAGAAAAACATTGATTGCGACGCAGACTTTGAATGCGGAGACATATGTGAGAGAAAAACATTTGATTGCGACGCAGACTTTGAATGCGGAGACATAAGCTTATGTGAGAGAAAACATTTGATTGCGACGCAGACTTTGAATGCGGAGACATATGTGAGAGAAAAACAATTGAATGCGACACAGACTTTGAATGCGGAGACATATGTGAGAGGAAAAACAATTGAATGCGA
Organism: Ptychodera flava; assembly: GCF_041260155.1. Taxonomy (NCBI): domain Eukaryota; kingdom Metazoa; phylum Hemichordata; class Enteropneusta; family Ptychoderidae; genus Ptychodera; species Ptychodera flava. The sequence continues at coordinate 27,358,325 of NC_091938.1, read as the reverse complement.
CGCAGACTTTGAATGCGGAGAACAGGTAGTTTTGGGCCACCGTATTCCTTAGGAATATATGGGGGATAAACTTTTGTGTTTTCATTGTTCGGATTATTACTGTCGTAGTCTACGGAAATATCGATTTCATTACATGACTTTTGAGGCCTGGACACCGTACTTGACCCTGCAGTGAAAACCGTATGTCTACCGTATAAAAGTAAACCGTGCGTAGTAAGTTCAGGCGTCGCCGGGGTCTATACGAATACGAACCCTCATATTGATGACAAAACTAAGACACAATGACTCAACTTTTCCAAATGGATGAATTTTGTCAGACTCTAATAATCATGACTAATTTTTACCATATTTTCATGTCGTCAAACACGTTTAGATCGTGGGAAAAATACCGGCGGCCATGTTGTTTGTTTACAATGACGAACACACCGAAGATCGACGCATAAAAGGTCCGAAAAATCGAAATTGATGACATAGACGAGGGTTGTTGTGACTTAGAACGACCAGAGAATAAATCCCGTATTGTTTGTTCGTAGACGACAAACTTGGCTTGTGCATGTGATGACATATTTATTTGATTATATCATATTATTAGACTTTACCAATTTGGTCTGGTGAGAGGAGAACAATGCAATTCCCTCCCATTATCGCACCCCTGTTAATTTCCTTTTTGACCATAAAACATTTCAAAGTTATAGAGTAGATACATAATGCACAACCTAAATCAATATGTACAATGAGTACAAATGTATGGCTACGATATTTTGCATTATGTAAATTTTTATCAGTCATTTCAAGCTTCATAACCATGTTCATGGTTTTGACTATGTCATGGAAACACAATTTTGACTTTATCAAGAATCCTTCAAAGATTGCTATACTATATATAATGTCTCTTTTGTTCCATAGAACTGATGAGTCCCTATTTTATTTCAATGAAATACAGCCGCAATACCTAAACGGAAATACATTGACAGAACCAGCAACCAATTCGTCAAAACTACAGCTCGCAAAATTTCCAGCCGTCACTAAAAATTCGTTGTCAATTGATTTCGATCATTCTTGCTTGGGCATGAGTTCTTTAGGTTATCTTTGTTTACAATAGTCTGTTGGAATTTATTGACTAAAGAAAGGTCTACCTCGTATCTCTTTTGTGATGTGCAAATAATATTTACTAGAAGTTAAGGTAGTGAACGCTTCGAAATTGATGAACCCAAAACTTTTGGTCAACTTTCCGCAAGGTAACTCCCAAAAATTATCTTTTCAAATCATGAGTAAAAATTGGGAGTCGCTATTAAAATGGTAATTTGGAAACCAATTTCCTCAAATTTTCTAATAAATTGCTGCCAATCCTATGTTACTTTTACAGGAAAAAAATCATATTTCGATTTTCACAGATTGTAAGACAGTGAAAAGTTTACTGACTCCGAGAGCTCCAAAATAAGCCAAGACAACCGGTAATCCAGGACAGCATTAGTCAATTTTGAGAGTCCGAAGATCAGTCACTGAAGCGCATTCTATGTTTAATCTAGGTTAAATATTCTCTGCAAACCAAATAAACTACGTAACACTACTGGGCACCTTAACGCTGATTTTGCTGCCTTGGTTTGTTTACGGCTCGTCCACATTGCCATGAGTGGATCTTTAAAGGACTATAATATTATTTGAATAATCGTGTGGTGTACAGCGATTATATGCAGCAAAATGAAGGAAACTTCGTAAAACAATAGAATCGACCTTTTCGGTTCTGTTAGAGGGAATTTGGAGCATTATCCTGAAGTCATTTGACACTTCACTCCGGTCGTCACAGGCAGTGTAAACAAAACTGGGAAGGTAAAACCAACAACAAAATAGAGTAGCGACATGATTTACTAATTAAGGCATTAATGTCAAGGGGTTAAAGTGGAATCAGCCCCGTCAACACTCGTACGATGCGCACGCTCTGGTTCATGCTTAGATGATGACCTGATGATTTTACAATATTCAACTGATATACTTTTGATTACTTCCTGATTTTCCGATTGAAGCCATGAAGTCGAGTATTGATGAAACTTGCGAAAATAATAGTTACCAGAGCGCACAGCATAATGTTTATTCCATAGCAATTAAATAGACATGATTCGTAAATTTAGTGAGCAACTAAGCAAGAAGATGGTAATCCCGTCGGTTAAAGATGGTATTAAATCATTGCTTTGAAATATCCCCAAGTAATTAAATGAAATATATCCATCTTACACCGTGTGTGGTTTAAACTACCACCTGCTTAAACCATTTGCTTTGTCACGTAGTTTTGTAGAATGCTTCGTTACAACTATCGCCAGACAAACTATCTTGATCTTGATTTAGTCTTAACAACTTGACCATTTTAATGTTACCATGATCGTCTAAAATAAGTATTGCCCATTGAAACGGTGACTTCGCTCATTAGAACATCTCACAACAAAGCACATTCCTGTAAAGTGTTCACCGGGAGTTGTTAACAGAAGGTTTCAAAGCAATCAACACGGTTAAAGCAGTGGTCACAGTATCAGACCAGTTATTTTTTGATAAAGTATTAAAGACTCCAACATTACTATGAGCACTCAAAAACATATGGAAAACGAAATATGGTGCAACATATGTGAATACTAACGATACATCAAGGTCACTGCGTAAAAATTGAAGAACTTTACTTATTGTTTGCTCGTACAGTAAACGGTTCCCTATCCTGTACTTAGACTTCTTCTTGTTGAATGATGGATTAACATCAATAAATAGATAAATAAATAAATAGATAATCATTAATTGATTAAAAAGGGTCGATTATATCTCCATCCCAGGAGGAAGCATCGGCTGCAATGGATAGACCACAGCTTCTATGGTGTTGCTATAAATTTACTATTGAGTTTATTGATCATTTCAATGCAACAAGTATGACGTGGTTGATGTAGTTGTCCTGACGATGAGTAAAGTATAAAAAAGTATCGTTATATTCGTTCACATGACTGAGCATCAAGGTCATGGTAATATATTAGTTACCAAAGATGACACTCATGGTCATACAATCTTGTCTCAAACATTGCTTTTCTTCAAAAAGAAGATTCCAAGGATGGAAGATAACGTAGCCTTTCAATATCATTGTAAAATAAAATACCAATCTCACTCGTGATTGTGCAGAACAAATGCGTACAGGAGTTACGTCCCTGAAAAATATGAGGAAATAAACGATATTAAACATGTTATATAAATAATATGTTTGACCTGTAACTGTTTTGTCGTTAACGTAAGACCAAAGGCTGCCACATACAGACAAACCACAGGTTTCACAATTTTATAGAGTGGTCAGCTTCCGTATATTTTCAGACAGATCGTAAAGATAAAACATCGCTGTATTCTAGTACAGTGTCATAACTCACTTATTCACAAGAATACGTTTAACTTTGTCAAACGTGCCTTAACTTATTCAAACGTGCCACCTCTAGTTATGACAAAATTTGACCTAGTTGATTGATCTTAAAATGAACATAAGGACGTTTTCCAAGCTGACTGGTAACAGTGATTTAGTCACAGTTTAGATGCTGTACTTAAAATGTTACTACTGAGCAAGAAAAACGATACCCGGAGCTGCCTGTCTGTCACTATTGTAGCTATGATGTAAGGTCGTGTCAGCAAAATCGGCGCAGGTCTCGTAAAGTGTTAAAATTCAGGTCTATTTGGTGTTCTAAAGACACTACTATACTCAGTTTGTCCACACACTTATGTGATAATGACGGAATTTCTTGTGTTAGTACTTTTTCCTAAGGAATCTAGATACTTTTCTGTCCATAAAGGATAGTAACAGAATATGAAAGCATTCATGTCTTCAATAAATGCATTGATAGACAGCAGACTTGTCATTTTTTCAGAATGTTCAAAGCTCTGCAATCTCAATCATTGTAACATCAAGTAACAGGCTTCGAAACGCCACACTAGATACAGCTGCGTCTGTGCAGTAGGTTTCACATTACTGGTATAGAAATAGATCAGTGAGAAATTACATGAATGCAGAGAGTGATGTAGTATGGGATTACAATTTTAAGTTCGCTAGAAAGTTTGAATCGTAAGGTCGTTTGACATTGCTCTCCAATTTCTGCCAAACGTACTAAAAACCCTGGGATAAACAACACAAAATGGTTCTTAGAGCAATGGACGTGCTAACTATGTATCTATGACGGTTGCTTCAACGAAGCAACCAAGTTGGTTAATATTTACTTATCGAATTTTAACATCACGCATTGCTCGACGAAGCCTGATGCTACTTCCTGATTAGACATAACACCCCTACTGACACTGAAATAAAATTGCTATTTTCAGAACTTGGGCATTAAGCCCTACATTAACATGGTACTTGTTTGCATAATGCTTATAGACTTAGATTAAGGAAGTAGCTCAGTAAAATAAGTATATTCATATCAATTAGAGTATGTGATCAATACTAGAGTCTTGCGCATTTTGTACCGGTAAATAGTGATGGTGGCATTTGACAGACAAAGGCTGCCTCTTCTCTGAACTATTTCTTGTTGCGTATGCCTTGCAAGATGATTCAAATCAATATCTTGTACCTTCTACTCGCGCTCTACATTAGACAGTCGAGTGGTGAAGGTAAGTAATAATATAAATTTTAAATTCACCATATGTCACATTACTTGTCATACTATGGAGCGAATTGTACCAAAATCGAGTGTATACCCGACTGCGATGGGGCCCGGGGTTATTGCTATTATATTATATCAACTTGTGTGTCTTTGTTGTCTTGCTTGGTTATTTTCGTCACTTTAAGTCCCGGATGCAGATGACGGACGTATGAGAGATCGAACGTCAGCGTTTTTATATAACAACAGACGCACACAGTATCCTACGATAACATACGCACTACGCTCATCAACATTGCATTTTATTCACATGCAACGCGACTTGCGACCTGCTGCAGACACAGAAAATGGGTCAAGAGTTCAAATCACAAGAAAAAGTAACAATTTTTTCGTAAAGTTACTTAACAACAATAGTCCTGGCTGTTTTGGCATACTAAAAGTAGATTTGTCTCATTTTGTATCTATGCGTCGACCATCGCAACATTCAGGCTTGGTACAATGATGTTACAGGCGCTTTTTTAGAATGATGGATAATTTAGACGTTATTGTACCAGTAAACAAGCAGCTTTGAAATAATCCAGACTTGGGATGCCAGCAACTGTGATCAACAGTTTTGCAGTGTGTGCTGCCTGATTCAGCGAGAGCTGGACGCTGACACTGCTTGTTCCATTTGATGTCAACTTTCGTCACAGTCGCCAGGAGTCATCCCATCGTTATTTTGAACTTCTTGGTCTACATCGTTAGGACATCCCGATCTGTTACAGCCCAAACTTTGGTAAAGAATATCTGACATACCGTTACTGTGAGGAAGTGTAAATTTATTTGTGTATGAACGAATACTAGCTTAATTTTAAAGAGCTGTGTGTCGCGTCTCGACTCCCGCTGAATCAAGCAAAAGTGCACGGTGCGCCGTTGCCCTAATGCAATGATTTATGTACATCAAACCTAAATGTGCTGCTTCAGCGGTTTCTTTGGTCATTGAACCCAACTTAATTTCACCAAGAGGTAAGTTACAGACCCATACTTTTATCTGTGTCTCGAAATTCGGACTTTGGTCTTTGAAACAACTGTTTTGGATTAAGTTTAGATCGGTACGTTCAAATTCACCGACTGGGCAATTTTCGAAAATGCTGGTTTAGGGGCCCGTTTTAGCACTGCTAAAACAATATTTTAGCATCGGTGGAATGAGCTCTCGTCCTATCAGAATGGCACATGGTGGCATAATATAATACAATTAGTTTTTCAGACAGACTTTGTTTTACCTAATAATAGTGTCTAATGTGTCCGGGTCTCATCTGCAGACCATAGCATTCTACGGTGACGTGCTCCAAGTCAATGGGCATATAGTATCAAAACATATAATAATAAACAGATGGACCAAACATCAGCAGACTGTCGCGCTAATAGTAGGCTGTTGCGTAGATCGCTTTGCTTAGCCAGCAAGTAACTCAGCTGCCAAAAAAAGCCAGGCAACTTGGGGCAAGTCTACATTCTCAGATGCAACTCATGAGCAGGAAAACTTCAAAATGGTTTCTCCGATTTCTTCATGACAGACACCGTCGAAGAAAACCTAGTGATCACATTATCCTGTCCTATACATAAGTTAATCTATGACCAAATGAAACTCCATGCCATATATCAGACACGAAACCTAAAAGATAACGTGTTTAAGTTCTTGAATAGGAGTGAAGAAAAAAATATATACACTATTTTCGAAGTATTCGTGGGAATTTACAGTGCTCTATGAGGAAAGCAGAGCGTTATAAATAAAACACAAATTACTTCAAGTACAAAGTAATAATATATGTTACTTAAGTTCCATGCATCCTTCAATCTTCAGACAGAAGTGAAAGGATTAGTAGCTCCGCACTCTCATTTATATGTTTGGGACGTACCATTGTATTTGAAGGTGGTGATAAAATTGATAAATAATATTTGTTTTGGTGGCGACATTTTGAAACCAACACACAGTGTTTTTTCTAACAGCGTAAATTTGTCAGCATTGATAATGTGCAACTTTCCTGATATACAAAGATTGCATTGCTTGTTTATGTTAGGTGTTATGAATGCGTATTGATATTAATTAATTCCTTGTTGTAATTCATATATTATTTATAGAGATGGACTGTGGTGGTGATGTTATAAGCGAAGGTAGAGGTTCAATCGAATTTCATGGAACCCCAGGATTAGACACGAATGAATGTATATGGACCATATACATCCCCAAGCAATCCAAGGTGACAGCCAAAATCGAAGCCTGCAATCTAGCCGTGGAGACAGATGGCAGCTATGAAATGAGTTACATAGAGGTCAGAGATGGAGAAAACGCTGACGATCCACTCATAGGGAATTACACTGACTTGGATTGTTCATTATCGGAATCATCGATATCTATTGGATATGCCTCGACAAACGCGATGTGGATTCGTTTAGTCTCCCCTACGATCACAGATAAGAATATATATTTTGATCTGCAGTTTGATGGTAAGTTTCTCTTCCTCTCTTTTCATTTGATGTAATTAACTTAATTTAACTATAAATTTGATTCGATATATCCCGCAGATTCTACCTATTACATCTCCATAACTTTCCCATTAATCTTAAAATTTTTGTGTCTTTTACGTGTGTTTGCTTTACCTTTACCTTCTCTTGTGTGTTTTTTTAATTTTCTTTAACCAGAGAAACTATGAAATAGTATAAACGATTAAAATAGGAATGCTTGCGGCAAAAACGCGCACCTGTGAATTTTAATCTTCGTGTTATTGCACAATGGGTTGTCAGATGATATAATTTTTAGGATTTTGCACCAATGATCGGTCTTTGTTTACATTTGTCAAGATATATCTTCACTTTGACGCACTTAAACAGAAATTTGTGACGTGGTTATATGTATTCACTGTAAACAAGCGAAAAAAATAGACAAAAATTTTGTGTCACGGTGCCGCCGACCTTTACCTATTTGAACAAAGTACACATCAAATACGATACTGAACTTTTGAAAATCCTTATGCGTATTAAAGTCGCTATGTCCGACTTGTGCTTTATTTTTTGTAAAATTTACTACACAAAATCCAAGCTGAAATATTTGACGTCAGTTCTGTATAATTAGGACCTGTCGAGTAAAACAATTATACGCAGAAACGGTCATTATTGGTTCGGATAAACAGAGCGTGTGAACGTCGAAAGATGATATTTTATAAAAAAAGGCATTTCAGCTAGTCATGCATTAGTGTAACCGCATATGTGAAAGGAAATGACCCTGATGACCGCAATGCAATCGTATACTGTCTTTGTGAGTTGTATGAAAGCGTAACATATGCGCATGTGTAGAATGAGCGCGATTCGACAGATGTCTGAATCTCTAGATACAGTAACTGCTACATCCCGAAACGCTAAAACATCATGTTCACACAAATAAGTCGCGATAACTATGCTATAAATAGCATACACTAATAATTTTATTCGCAGACTTGTACCAAGCCTACTGTGGGTGATGTTCAACAATAAACATATGAAGATATTTCATGGATAATTTATTAGTAAAGGAACATATACCAGCCTATAAATTTTCCACTATTGTCCAGCTTATAAAACTTGTTGCTAGAGCTCGCGGACAACATGAGAAATGTTTAAACTTTTGCAGACAGTCTATCACATTGAGACTATATGTTATAGTATTATAGTAATTTTTTACTTTTCAATCCCAGGTTCTCGCATTAGTGGAGTTCTCCTCCCAGTCAAACACATGGCCAGTATGATGTTTGATTTCTATAACATTAATTACACAAACTGATCTCAACCTTTTGTCACATTTTGCTAATCCTGCAAACAGAGTTTGTGCAAGCTTTTGATTGACGGTCGGTTCAAATCGCCAACAGTCATTGATTCCCCACCACAAACGCTCGAATTTCCTGAAAAATTGTCTTCCAGTCGCGTTAGACTTTGAATATAACCACAGAGTTCGATCGGCAGCAACTTCACGCTGACCGCTTGGCAGTCTGTCTGTTTTTGCAGCCGGGGAAAACTAAAAAGTGGCATTTTCTGGAGCGTGTCCCCGCGTGTTGCCTGTTTGGTGTCCACTTACACAATGAACGCCGCCATACCTTGGCGTCCTTTTAAAGGGCAAAGGTATTTCATCGACCTCGACTATGATGGGGCGTCATCTGAATATATGCAAATGATACAGTTACGACCTGTTTTTAAAGTCTGTAATCTTGTTGCCGTAGGGTTGATTATTGTCAGGGTTTTTTGATATCATTAAGGTATCCAAGCTGAGATTATGCTATATTTGACCCCTGATGTGTTCTGTGTACGTCAGCAGGCTATCTACCGACACACAATTCGCCAAAGCAGGACATGTACTGAAGAGAGAGCCACAAAATGGTTTGTGTATCTAGCTCGATGAAAGCTCGCGAGCTGTCGTCTCGTAAGGATTTCCCTTGTCCGAAAGTGTCTAACTTTCTGTCTCGCGATCGACATTTTATGCATGTATCTCGTGAAAACTCGTCAATTATATTTAGGCATCGACTTCCGTGCAAAGAGGACGTCATTTGCCAGTTGTCTGCCCCAAGATGAGTTGAATCAATGAATGACTCCGCGCCTCAAAAAATCTCCTCTACAGTGAAGAATGTAGGAACTCGTACATTTATCTATTTTCTGCAGCCTTTGATCTGGTAAGCGCAACAGACTTGTCGTTGTTCGTCACCATAGTACCGATAGTTTTATGCAGTCATTTTGTTTCAAAATTCGTTTATCGCATAAATCGTGAAATTTATTTTTTTATATTTTATAATTTTTATTTCGGGAGAAATAAGTTTAAACAGCGATCAAAAAAAGGACGCTGATACATTTACAGAGCAATAAGTACAGTTTAGAGACAAAAAAAAAACCATGGCATTACAGTTGAGAAGAGACTTTCCCAAGTTAAAGATGCTTTACATTATGTTTCAAAATTTCCCACTTCAGTAAAGCTTTCTCAATACGGTTATTTCTTTTGGAAATATACATTTCAACTCTCTTCATGATTTGCACATTTGTTTTCACAATGTTAAAGGATGGGATCCTATTCTTTACCTTGCAGTCGTAAATAGTCGACGTCTTCTTAGTAACAAGAATTAGGCGATTCAAAAGTAAGTTAAAAGATGCATCTCCTAAGAGAATTTGTTTGGTCGATAGAGTAGGAGGTGCATCAAGTGCAGAGCCCCATAGGAACAAAAAGGTTCTCCATAAAGTTTGCACACATTCACATTCTACAAATAAATGAAGAATGGTCTCGTCAACTTTTTGACAAAAAGTACACAAGTTACTGTTAACTCTGGGGGGATTCATACGAAACAAAATACGGTTTGTATAGAGGATATTATGATTTAACTTCCATTGGAACTCTTGTAATTTTGTTCCATTGTAACTTTAAATGGCAGTGCAAAGATATGACCCCACTCATCTTATCTACAGTTAAAAATTGTGAAAAATACAGAATACTCTTTGGGGGAATAATATAACAAAACATGTTGTGAAAAGTTTTCTAATGGTCTTTAGAGCACATTTTGTCAATGGCATAATTTTGTTGCAGATTATTACACTAATAGGTAATTCTGGTATAATTACTTCAACATTACATTTCTTCCATTTCAATGGAATTGACTGTAAAATACCTTGCCATTGTAAAAGATGATTAAGATTACAACCCATATCTGATAAATCTACAATATACACTATACCTAGTGGAAGAAAAACTTATCAAAATTGACTGATTGTTGATACGGATTTCTTTGTTATTCCAGAATCTGATGATTTGTTGTGAAATACCAAAGTTATTACAAGGGTTTATCTCACTCCAAAATTCCAGCATTTCTTTGAAAAAACTGGTAATTGAACAGGGAGAAATTTTACACTGTAATTACATCTGAAGATGAGACTGCCACCAAGTGGTTATAAATAAAAATCCAGAAAAAGTTTCCACGGTAATTTTGTCTCTGAAATGTAACGCTTAATCCATGAAATTCTAAAAGCTTTGTACAATGCAAAAATGTCTATCATACCTATTCCCCCTTCTCTGATATCACCTATTAATAAGTTCCTACTGACCCTATCTGGGCCATTCCAAATAAATTTGTGAATAACACTGTTAATTGTTTTGAATCTGAGAACGAATGTACAGAAACTTTGAGATTATCAATGATTTAACTATTTGGATTTTACCAATTAAAGTAAGCCCTCTGGATCGCCAGTGGCAGAGCAAACGAGAAATAGAGTCGAATGGACCTTTAATATTTTTTTTATAAGCAGACGCATGGCTATATGAGAAGAAAATACCGACAATTTTAATTGGGGTGTCAGGCCACCTTATACCAAAGAGTGCATCCTTTCTATGCCTCCATTTACCGAGCCACATAGCTTCCGTTTTATTACGATTTATAGAGAGACCAGATGCTAAATGAAAACTGTTTAAAAGAGAGAAAGAAGATTCACAGCAGATACTTCGTCTGCCAAAAAACATGTTAAGTCATCTGCAAATGCAGCATTCTTGATTTCCTTGTCAAAGATACTTATACCATGAATATTATCATTTTATCGAAAGGCAGCTAAAAGTACTTCCAACCAATAATAAAGAGAGCTGGAGATAAGGGGTCTCCCTGACGAACACCTCGCTGTAATTCAAAATATCCTGTTGAAAGGCCACGGTTAAGTACACAACTAGTTGGATGTGAATAAAAAACACGTATCCAATTTATAAGAGAAGGGCCAAAGTTAATACTTCCAGAGCTTTATATAAAAATGGCCATTCTAGGCTATCAAAAGCCTTTTCAAAATCTATGGCCATTAGAATACCAGGTAAGTTTTCCATTTTTGTGTACTCCATAATACTATCTATAATTCTTACACAGTCACCAATTTGACGACCCTTTATAAAAGCAGACTGGGTCTCATTTATAATACTATGCAAGATCTTGTCTAAACGTCTAGAAATACATTTTGCACCAATCTTGTAATCGACATTTAAAAGTGTTATGGGCCTCCAGTTTCTAACGAAACGCTTATCCTTTCCTTTTTTTCAATGAGAGTGATAACTCCTTGTTTCTAACTATTTGACAATTCACCAAAAAATTCAAAATTCAAAATTCGTTTATCGCATAAATCGTGAAATTTATTGCATAGATGACGAAGTACCTATACGATTGGCTCCGATCAGTAAAGAAAACTGAACACCGCATCTTGTCACCAGTTAGTTAACTCAGTCTGAACCATACTTCACTCGACTGAGTTAACTGATTTTGCGTCTTGCCACCGGACTCATGCGTGGTCTTGCGTCTTCTTCAATTTCACGATGAAAGATAATATTCTAGGAACAATCAACTCACATGTATCGTTTTCTTTTAGGGGACGGCAAATAAATTTCTTTGTACGCAATGCAGGACGAAGCGAGGTTAGCCATTCGTATTTCAAAACCTACTGAAATTTGAAAAGACACTACATCGAGAATATTAGCAAAATATGATGGAAATATATTAAAAACAGGGACTCATTAAACTTGCAAAATAGAGAAAACGGCGGCCGATGTATAACTGCCCGATTGCAGGCTGCGCTATCTATAATTATCCGTCTGCTTGGGATGGATACAATACCCAGAGTACACTTACATCTGACTTGTCGAAAACTCATGAAGTTGAATTTTGCCATGCTTCTTGACTGCAAAGATCATCTGTAAATATTTGTTTTTAAAAGTCTATGATGTTGAACTTTCGTGAAATCCAACTCATATTGTATAATCAATGCAATGTTTTGGCAAATTCATGGTCGACAGTTCGCCTTTATCTGTTTTATACTAGCTACACTGTGAAAGGCATATACTCGAATTTGAAAGTATGCAGAGACAAAAAACGGAATACGTTCTGCTCAGATAACCACTTCACGGTCAGACAAAAAAGTTACTAGTAATTTCAAAAACATATCAAGTCTACATACAATTTGTGGCTAACGATCCTGGACCGTTAACCTAATAGGATAACAATGATTTGCTCTGTAGACTAATGTTTGCATTATTATTTCACATATTTACAATTACAATATGGCCCTTATTTTTCGACGATAAAAATATCACCTTGCAGAGCTTTAAATTTTAATGTTAAGCCAAGTAAATTATGGCAAACCATTAACTAAATAGTCACAGACACAGGTTATCCAACACCTTTACACTATCGTAGTGTGTCATCATAGTCCACATTTTTATTGTGTTCTCTTTAGAAACTACACTTCATACGATATTGATAACAATTGTTTACTGTACTGTGAAAGTGAAATATTTTTCTTTTCTATACAGCCTGTGGTGGTAACATCAAAACGAAGGGGGAGAACGTTTCTTCACCATTTTATCCAGACTCATACCTGAAAGGCGGAAACTGTACATGGACAATAGACACCTACCAAGGAACAGTCTTCTCGTCCAGTTTTGAAGAGTTTAAATTGAGATATTCTGAAGATTGGATAGAAATCGGAAATGACGTATGCAATGGAGAAGCTGATATTGGGCGATACACCAACGATGATCATCCATGGACAGTTAATGATAGTGAATCAAATACGATGTGGATTACTCTGACAGCGTTTGAATTTCCGGAACTGAATGGAACTGGGCTTTTCCACTTTCAACTAGAGCTCAGAGGTAAGCTTCAAAAGGTCCAAATAAGAAATTTTATGTAATTGCTTTGTTATTAAATATATGACATTTGATATTTTATAACTTTTTAAATAACACCAAGTGGAACGAGCATAGCGTGCACCGCGTGGTACTTATAAGGAACGTGAATCCATTCACTCTGTGCTTGGAATGCAATAAACGTTGGATTGTAGTTCCCACAACTACGTTTTCATCATCGCTGATAAATTGTATTTTTATCCACAGCAATGAGTATAAAAGTGATCAAAACGGCAGAAGTGCAAATGTGTGGTGATGCGAAAGAAACTTTATGAAAACTTATTGTTTACCAGCGCAGCCAACCAGGGAAAATACGTATTACTCTGATAGCTCTTGATTGTCTAAAACCTAATGGATCGGGTTTTTTTTCATTATTTACTTAACTTATTTGTTAAGCTTTGAAAGTCTACGGAAAGAAATAGGGAATATTAGTTGACCTTTTATTCGTGAGATGTTAGAGTTCATGTTGTATGTAAAACATACTTATCAATTAACCTTAACACGGTTTAGCAAGGACTTACCCAACCATTTCCTTTAAATAGGTAGACCTGAGTCCCTAATCATTTGTTATTCATTATATAAAAAGTTGCATTGCATATCTACATGCAGCAGCATGATATTTTTTCTTCGGAAAAGACGAGCCGAAAGCGATCAAAGTAAATAAAGTGCAAAGGTGTGAAAATCGACTTAGCAAATTTTTAGACACAAATTTAAGCACTATAAACAACTGTCTTGAAATTTTAATTTGCATATTGTAATATGCATTTGATTGATTCAATGACCATGGCTGGATTGTTCTTTCATATGATCAAATACAAAATTGGAATTTCGATTGCAGCTAAAGAGCTAGTGAAAATGATCACATGTCGAGTATGTGACCGCTGCTTTTATGCTAAAATGCAGATTGGAAACACTTGTCAATGGACCTGAGTCGCTCTTCCTTATATTGGAGGAACAAACGTAATAAGTTCACTCAATAATTACACAAGGCAGCAGAAACTTCATACAGAAACACGTACGTGCCTTCCTCTGCCATCATTGATAATGGCTGATGCAATTTTGCAATAAAAGTAATTTTTCGTGTAAAGAAACGTTGCTGTTGGACTGCTGCGTTATCGACTAAGGAAATCAAAATCGATGCACATTTTTGAGCACATAACAATATTTGTTTGTTTCCCTTTTTCATCCTAAATTTTACAAGTACCCGAATGTAATTACTATTTTTCATAATCCTCTGCTTATTGATTGATTATAGACAGTCACTCAAATTTGAATTTTCCTCTCATATCTTGTTTCAGTCATTGGCGGAAAGGGCGGTGATATCTTTGGACAGCGAGGTTTCATTATTTCGCCAGGAAATTCAAGAGGGAGAGAAAATGGGCTTGTTCCTAACATAGATGCTACCTATACTTGGAATATCTATTCTCCGAATGGAACGTTTGTACTCGGAAGTTTCGTCGATTTTTCACTCTTCCAATGGGACAAACTCAGTATATTTGATGGTGACGAGAATGAACCCTTCATCGAGTATCAAGGACGACAGGGTTTTGGTGAACAATTTAATACGACAGGAAACAAAATGGTTGTACAACTTTACACATTGAAGCAGTCCAGTAGAGGTTATGGGAGATTTGAACTTCACTTTGAAGGTTTTCTTTTTTATTATCATTAACCTTTCATGTATTTCAGTCACAGCATTTCTAATCGATCAGTATCATGACACTCACGCACACAGATTTAATAGATGCAATCGATAAAATATTTACTTCAGAATTTATTGACCTGTAGCACTCCATTATCTTTAAAATAGTCTTCAGTGTTAGTGGAGGATGGTTGTTGTGTAGCTATGACCTCATTTGTGGGACATAAATGTCTTGATCTGAATTGATTTTGAATTTTTTACTTTTGACATCGCTTTTCAGATTAAATTATCGCGGCAGATAAAATTCATATTGATAATATAATTTTCTTACATAGCAAATGTGACTGACTCTCGATAGGATTATTACTGTCAACTTCAGAAGACGTCACAGGATACAACGGTACTGTACACTCACCTCTATATCCATTACCCTATCCAATGAACGTCCAATACACGACTACGATATCAACACCATCAGGCACCGTCATGAAAATGAAATTTAAAGAGTTAACGTTGAGAAATGGAGACAACGTGTCTGTCTATAATCAAGATGGTCATCTCCTTGCCGGATACAAAGCAGGAGAAAACCTTGAAGTTTTACAAACGCACACTAACGTCACGTTTGTCATTCTGTACTCCGGTAGTGAAGATAGAACAAGAATAGGAACTTACTCTTTGGACTTCGGAGGTAACTATTCCATTTGTAACTAAATATTATTACGATGCAAAATATTCAATTTTACTGCCTCTATATGTACGGAGTGTATACTGCTACGAAACACCTGTACAGATAGCATACTTTCCCGTTTAAATTTTAGAACGCATGCTTGGTATTTATTGAAAGCAGTTAAAATAGAGGTATAGTTCACATGCAAAAGGAACGTTTGACTATGTAACGTTGAGATAAAGGAAAACGTACGTTTCGCCTGGACAGATTGCATATCATCGCAAGTCAACGACAACAAAGACATGTTTGCATGGTTTAGCAGAATATGTGCATATATTTTAGATTCAATGCCTTATATTTACAGAACATACAAGCGTGAGAAGGCTTGACCTTTAAATAAATACTCATGATGACATTGTTCTGCTAAAGGGCAGAATATGAAGTCACGATTTAAAATAACAATAATGTTCGTCAGAAATAACTGTTGTCCCTTTTGTAGCAATATTGGTCTGTTTTATTCCCGATGGTGAAATTAATGGCGAGTTTTATCCGGAAGATGACATCTACTGGCCTGGTGATGAATTGATGATAACTTGTCATGAAGGATACAAATTGTCTACAAACCACACAAATGTGACATGCGAAACTGATGGTAGCTGGAGTGATGACTTCCCGACATGCATTGGTAAGATCAGGCTCTGCGTTGGTCCCGTAATTCGATAGATATTTTCGATCGGATTAACTCGATATTGGCATTACAATATAATTGGAGTTCTCTTCATAAGGCTACACGCTATTAATGGAATATTCTACATTAAAGGATGCCAATGGAGTTGTGAAAAACATTGTTTACAATTTGTAGTGTATCATGTTTTGTTTCAGCTGATTCTACTACACTGTCGAAAAGTCAGATACAATACTTCGATGCAGAGAGAGAGAGAGGAGAGAGCGAGAGAGAGAGAGAGAGAGAGAGAGAGAGAGACTTGGTCACGTTTTTGTATCATTTTTTAAATAATAATAATAGTTCATACAATATGACATTAACTCATTGAATATTTTGTTATGGGTAACATGTACGATACGTTGTCCGAGGTGTATTTCTGACAAATGCCAACCCTATTCATTTACAAGCTGTGTCATGTCGTGACCCAGGTGAAGTGGACAACGGTGAGTCAGAGGGCGATGATTTCACCTATGGTAGCAACGTCACGTACCGATGTCAGGAAGGCTATACACTGAACGGGACAAGCACGATTACATGCCTATCGAATGGAACTTGGAGTGATGATATGCCACAGTGTATAAGTGAGTATTTATTTAAACGAACAAACAACCACACTTGATAGCACTTGTATGGGTAACCCGTTGTAATATTTTATCGAAGTTAAATCATAAACTTGACAAAAGTCCGCTCTTTGGTGTAAATATATTATGTTCACATTCAACATATCTAGATGCAATAACGTCCTCTTGTGGGCGATTTCATTGACGTCTAATGACCATCTTACGCCTAACATTTCCGGTTCGCATTAAAAATATCTTTGTTTGACCTCCGTCAACAACTCAGTGAGTCAACCAACCTCCATCTCACCCTCATATTTCCAAAGTGCAAATTATAAAAAAACATCAAAAATGAAACAGAAAAAAACTTAAAAAGGACTTTCCGATGCATGAATCAGAAACAATGTTACTACTTTAAGGGAACATCGTCAGATGTACATGTAGGCGATAAGAAAAGATAATTTGATAGGCAAGTAATTTTATTGTCATTGGGTTTAGATATCTGCAAACCAGTGTCGTCATTTCGATTCACATGATATTAATTAAACACCGTTGTACGTTAAAATCCCATGTTGTCATTGTAGATAAGAAAATAGGTTTAAGTAGATATCCAAAAGTTTCTCAAGAGTTTGTGGATGCATTGATCATTTCGAATCATAAAGCAACTCTAGAAGACATATTTTGAGTTGGCAATGGCGTGTCTGACTCAATATACTAGCTACATACCAGAGATGATGATTTTTATTTCAATATGTTTAAATATTTACCAAATCACATTGTCGTTTTGCGATAACACGATTGGAACTAATTTGGGATAATTTGATAGCGAACTAATGTCGGTTTAATCGCCAAATGTAAGCTCATCTGCTTTTCTCTTCTAGCAATGCACTTGGTTTTGTGAGTAATTTGTAATATTGCACATTCAGCTATATGGCACCTAACACTTTTGAGAAATTTGAAAAATACAAAGATCCAATTCTCCAAAATTAGTTCCAATCGTCTTCATGACCCTATGCTCTTCATGAAATTTTTTCGTTAGAATAGCAATCGCGACTTCATCCATAGGGATCCCTTTGCCTGAGTTAAATTATATGATTTCCTCTTTTGACGCCAAATTCAACACGAGAGTAATGTATCATGAAAAATTGTATGCTACAAACATCACACCAACAGCAATTCATAATTATATTCAGCAATTCATATTCATAATTAACTCGATTTTGACCAGCCCACTCAATATATGCACTCGCTATCGATCGTGCCTTATGTCGTGAACTGGTCAAAATCTCGTCGTATACCGTCGCTGGATGTGCTTTATTGCTATTATATCATAACAGTATATTGAAATTCTGGCTTGAACGTCAAAAACGGATTTTTGATCAAGCTGAGAGCTCGCGCGTATGCCAGCCGTGGTATATCACCAATATACCACGGTTCTTTTCGCGTCTCGACCAATCAGATCGCTGTATTTACACTATCAATATACTGGTATGATATAATTGGCATTATTTCCCTCGACAGAAGTGGTATTTCAAGTTACAACTGAAAATGTAATAATGACAACTCTACATTATTGGGTTAGTTTAAAAAATCTATTTACAAGGATGTTATAATCAGTCCCGGCAAACAATAAAAAAACGAGTCGCAAAAGGCAAACAAGTCAACAAGTTTTAGTGGCAAACTTCGATATTGCACTTACAGATCCCAAAGCATTTTTTGGGGTCATCTGCTTTGACCCAAATAATTCCCCTTGCATTGTACATTAATTGATTTGTTTATTTCAGTCGTTTTGTGTGGAAGTCCTGGCCAACTAGAAAATGGTGAGAAAAATGGTGACAAGTACACCTATGGAAGCAATATCACATATCATTGTAACGAAGGCTATCATCTGAATGGATCAGAAACGATAACATGCCAGTCCGACGGAACGTGGACTGAAGAATTGCCAGTCTGCATAAGTACGTATTACCAACATTTCACATAATGGCTTCAATGAAGTAAATTACATAAGGCTCGTCTTTCCTATGTTTCATGTTTTCAAATCACTGTTAGGTGCCAAAAGGTAGATGTGTTTGTTGAACCCGTTGCAACTATATACTGCACTTCCCCTTAGATGAGAAATTCCCTTTACAACATACGGCCGTCGTATTCTGTGTTCATGTACCTTGAATATTGTACCAAGAATATTGTGTTCAGAGCTGTCAAGGAGCTCGCGAGGAAAATAAATCCAAGAGTATGAAGAGCAGAGCTCAAACAGTATTGGACACATTCACTATGATATGCGGTATATAACAAGAACCGCTGAAGGTTCGATACGGAGGGAATAATATTAAGAGTAAATACTCGCCCTCATCGGTGGTTAAAGATATGATACTTTTGTTTTGTGGTGGTAAAACGATGAAGTTACTCGATTGTCGAATAGTTCGTTCAGTGTAGAGCTTTCTTTGCGGCTGGTAAAATTGTAACACGAATCAATGTTTTACGTTGTGTTGTGTATACTGTATTGTTAAACCCCTGCGTCTGCAACCTATGGAGTTTTGCCCTACATTAAGTTTCGGTATTAGAATACGCAGATTCAAATAACTTTGACGCGGAGAACAAAAGCTTTATAGCTGTTATGGGACACCACTTTACTTTGACCTAAATCAGCTGTACGTCAACACAGGGGAAAAAAACAAAAGAAGATTTTACATTTATACATTATACATCTGACCATTCAGTACTTCTCTTAATGGATATGGTCAGACCGAAACCTGTGAATTTGAGTGAAATTATGCTGCTGAACAATTTCTAGCACGCACTCTGCCCTTTTCGGATTTCGTTTTGTGCGCTTAGCGGGCGTCCAGAACGCGTTCCCACACTGTAAAAATAGCGGACGCTAGACGCGTCTTTACGCGTTCAAAATGTACATGTCGGTGTTCAAATTTGAACGGCTAGTGTTCATATTGTTAACACTAGTGTTCATAATATTAACAATGATGTTCTAAACCTGAACACTATGTGTTAACAACGATCTCCTTCAAGTGTTCAAAAACTCAGCATCACAGAAATTTTACAATACTGTGAAACAATTAACAGTCTTTTGTGTTTTTTACTTTACAATGGCTATAATAAATTTACTATTAATTCACTGTCCGGTAAACGTACACGGATTTTGGTGTAACGAATTTCACACTAAGTGAAAAATATTTCCGGCCTACAATTGCTGAAAGCATGTTTTTTCTAAAAAAGGAAGTATACAAAATAATTTTACACGTTTATTAAGGGTTGAAAGTTTAAAAATTAGAAAAGAAAATCAGAAAACCACCATGAACGTTTTAATTTTAACATCGGCGTGCAAGAGGCGTTCTACTTCTTAACACTTGGTGTTCAAGTTTGGTGTCTTTTCCTATCCCATGATGCATCAAAACGGAAGTTGCGACATTTTTCTTGTAAGCGCACCCTGAAGTCGTGATCGTGCGGAAGCAAGACCAGAAAGGGTAAGTTTCCTCTCAAAAATAGTAAAAGGTATTAGATTTTTGAAGCATCTATATTATCGTCCTTTGAAATTAATTGTATTGTACCTTGAAATAGCTTAACTACGTGAAGAAACCATTTTTTTCTTTCAGTGGCTGTTATACCAACAACTAGCTGTGACTACGCAGTGGTACTTTTGGCCATAGCTTATCGATCGATCTCACTCGGGTCAAGGGTCATCGCAAAACAACTGTAGCGATTACCCTTGACCTGAGCGCGATCGATACGCCTTGCATAGTACCGCTGCGTAATCACAGCTAACACATGTCTTTTGTAGACACAATCGCATGTAAAACATCAGTTAAACATCGTAGAGTACACAATGTATTGTTTCAGCGTATGAGAGTTTGGCTTTTATATTTTAATCAGTTGATGACAAGAAGCAGCAAATATTTTGTAACAGTATTGAAGAGAGGCACTGTAAGCTTATATGAAAGTCTCCCCTTTTCCTAAACCCTAATCAGCCCCATTTAAAGTTTCATCTCGCCATATTACCTATTGTTGCATTTTTTTCAGGATGTAAAAAGTTGGATTTAACTGAAAATCGAAGAGTTGTTATAGAAGCTGGTGGTACAGATAATGAAGAAGATGAGTGTAGAGGTAGCTGTCTGGAAACAAGCTTGAGAACCTCAGTTCATCTCTTATGTAGATTTAAACTTCCAAGGGTCAGTAACTGAATTTTGATAAATTTCTGAATTTTGTTCTGAATAATCTAAGCTTTGGTAGCATGCTATGATCAACCAAATGTTGCCGGAGAATAAGCTTTCGCAGACGTGTAGTCTCCCTTATTTAAATTAAAGCTGGAAGCGACAGACCATTCAGAGTAAAAATGTTCACTCCGAATAACTGATTTTTCTGAAATGTTCACGGTGAATTTTCTGTCACTTTCTGCTTCAATTTTTCACCCCCCCCCCCCCTTGCATCTGATGAAGGAGACTTCACGTCTTTGAAAGCTTATGCCCTTGTAACATTTAGTTGATCATAGCCTGCTACCAAACCGTAGATTATTTTGTATTGTAGCTCAACACGTCTCTTGTACTTAGCAATTGGTTTTTATCACAACTGGAAGTTGTGATATAGAGGTGGTTTCAACCGGTGTTTGATGTCGTCCATTTCCGTAAACGACAAAAAGTCAAAAACTGCTGAACAGACTGCGTTGATATTTGATACCGATACATAGACTGGTTCCAAGGTTCCAATTCCGAAAAATGGAGCCAAACGGAGCGCCGGTTAGATAGTTTTGGGAAATTTCTAACCCCCCTTTTTATCTAATTGATTTTAGGGGTCTTTCATATATGTAGTTTTGGAATGTACAACAATCCTGCATTGTGGACTGTTTTATGAGTTGTTGAACAGAAATGAGGTTTGATGAATGTTAGAAATATGCAGGATGGCTGATTCGAAGTATAAGAGAGTTCTATGGTCTTTTGGGCATCAAAAGCATTAAAAAAACATATTTCATAGTTTAGATTCTCACTTTTGAGATGACCCTAGGCATTTGTTAAGTAAACATCCTTGAGTCAATATACAGACTTTGGACATTCCAGAGATTAAGTATCCACAACCTCACATGTTACAGTCTTTCACTACAATGGTATGGCCCAAACCCATTGATATCAATGGAGAGTGTGGACCTGTCTACAGGAAATTGGGGTGAACAGGTTAGACAATGACGTTACAAGTTGTAGGTTAGTTATCAAGGTAGCACCAGCATAGAGTCCTGAGCATCTGTCCATGTGTTCTCACAGCAAATTACAGGGAAAAAAATTATTTGAGAAGTTTCTCTCCTTTAAATAGAAGTGTATTACAATTTAAAGCTGTCATGGATAGATTGCTCTCAAATGATCTGAAACACAGTTACTGCCCATTAGCAACAAATCTATAGCAAGATTTATGTAAAGTTCATGAACCTACACAAGGTATTAGACAAAAGATGACCATGACTTTGCTACTTTTCAACATTTATTTCATTCAGATTTCCTCAGCTTAGTGTATAATTTTGTAATCTTAATTACTGTCAACTTAGCTTTACTAACTTATTCTAACCTCATTATTCTTACACTAGTGTTATACCTTATAACCACAAAATTTCAAGAGATGCATATATGATTGTCACTTAACAAACAATTTACAAATATGTCTTCTGCTTTTTCTCCATATACATATACATGTCTCTTTTCTCATAAAAATGAGCTTAAAATCGCAATGTGAAAAATAGTCTTTCAGCTATATGTTGCTCATTGACTTCGTGGTCTGTCTAATTCACAGTGAGTGTGGTTGTTGATAAATGCCGATAATACTCGGCGGTCATTATGTCCAAGCGCCACTGGCGGCATTTTTTAACATAATGACCATAGGTCATTATCACATCTGGAAGTTGTGATATAGGGTTAGCTTCAACTGGTGGTGGACAGTGTCCATTTTCCGTAAACGACAAAAAGTCAAAAACCGCTGAACAGACTGCATTGATATTTGGTAGAGATATTCAGACTAATTCCAAGGTTCCGATTCCGAAAAATGGAGCCAAACGGAGCAGCGGTTAGATAGTTTTGGGAAATTTCTAACCCCCCTTTAACTAATTGATTTTAGGGGTCTTTCATATATGTAGTTTTGGAATGTACACCAATCCTGCATTGTGGACTATTTAATGAGTTGTGGAACAGAAATGAGGTTTTGATGAATGTTACAAATATGCAGGATGGCTGATTCAAAGTATCAGAGATTTTCATGCGCTTTTGGTAATAAAATTGATAAAAAACAACATATTTAATGTTTTAGATTTCTCACATTTGTTATGACCCTTAACATTACAGACTTGATGACATAACTAGCTGCTGGACCTGTTAACTGGCGCATTGATTTAAAGACAAAGATCGTTTTATTAGCTCACATTTGGTTTTACCAATGTGAGTTTATCGTATAGGCTGAAGTCAATGGCGTCTGTATTTATGTGTGTATGTATGTATGTACAGTATGTCCGTCAACATCAAAAACACGCAAACCGCTGCACGTTTCAGCTTGGTATTTGGTGTGTGGATGCATAGATGGGATTTTGTTCAAATGAAGTCTGCATTGCCAAAATTATGCAAATGAGCTTACAAAATGTGAAAATGGTTAAGAATTAATAACTCAAGAACAGCTTTTTTGATTGCTTTGAAAATTTGTGTGCAAGTACCTTAGGTTAACCTTATACAGTTTTATGAATATTGTGAAATATCCTTAATTTGTATTTTTGCTGAATTTTTTGGTGATTTTTCTCATTTTCAGTAAAAATTATTCTTCTCTGAAACCGCCGGCCCAATCGCTCTCAAATTTGGGTTGTCTCTTTGCAAGGGTGTTACTCTTCTAATTTGTTGAAATTATGACAAAATTGGGAAAATTACTATTTTGTGCAATTTTGTCATTTTTGGTCAAAAAATCTTAGACAGTGTTTCCTTTTTAAAACCCCTGGACAGACAGCTTTCATATTTCGTACACAGACGTACAGAGATGACAATAGTTAGATATGTGGAAATTGTCCTGAAATATAAAAAATTGTATTTTTAAGACAATATTGTCATTTTGGTCAAGAAACCTTTATCTCAACATTACTTGTTTGATAGCTTGTAATTTGGTATAAAGTCCCTTGTTTGATAGCTTTGTAATTTGGTATAAAGTCCCGAAAGATGTTATTAGATAAATTTTCTGCTCAAAGTGTTGGGAAACCCAAAATTTGTATATTTTAGGTACTTTTCTCAGTTTGTGACCTTAAATGACCTATACTAACCCAGGATATGTTGTGAGACAATTGTGAAGGCTGTGAACATAATTTTGTCATATTTGGTACCAATTTGTAGGAAAATTTGATCCAGAAAACAAAGCTGAGGTGATTTTTTTCATTTTTGACCAATTTTTGCAACTTTTCTATGTAAGACATTCGAAAACTGATGAGAAATTTGGATCCACGATAATGCCAGATGTTGTAATCACCACCCAC
The DNA here is from genome assembly GCF_041260155.1 of Ptychodera flava. Taxonomy (NCBI): domain Eukaryota; kingdom Metazoa; phylum Hemichordata; class Enteropneusta; family Ptychoderidae; genus Ptychodera; species Ptychodera flava. Next base: position 27,333,941 of record NC_091938.1, on the reverse strand, counting down.
AGTGGAAGGCATTTCACTATCTGTAACTAACTTAAGTGCTGTTTACATTAGAATGATAACACTCATGGCATTAATTAAAAATCTCCAAGGTTGTAAATGTACTTCCTGTCATTTGGTCTTATGTAATACCAAGGGGTGGAACATTTGATATGCAGGAGGGGGTAGGGTTTAGAAGATCAATGATGTAGCATTACTTTTTTACCAGATCCCTTGTGCATTTTTTGCCCACTCCCACCTTTTCTTTTTATCAAGCCTTCTCTGTTTCTTGTTGTTGACATTTGCTTATGTATTTAGGATCTGCTTCTCCCATTGCTATTTCCTGCAGTACCAAAACATTATTCCTGCAGTACCAAAACATTATAGACCTTTGACCTTATCCTGTACATTTTCGAAAATTACTGAACTTTATATTCTCGACATGAATTTAGTGATTTACAGTTTGGTTTTGTTACTGGTAGAGGAACTGCCACTGCTGCAGCCTTAGCAAATGATGTAATTTCATACTGTAACAAACGAGGATCGACAGTTTATACTTGCTCTCTAGATGCAGAGGGAGCCTTTGATGCTGTACCTCATGATGTTTTGTTTTATAAAGCAATGGATGTACTTCCTAATCATTGCTGGAAGATTTTAGTGTATTGGTATAGGCATCTAAGCGTACAAATTAAGTGGGGTTCTAGTTTGAGTGAACCAGTTATTGTGTCTGTAGGTACCGTCAAGGAGGATTATCGTCTCCTTTTCTTTTCAATTTGTTTTATCAAGATTTAGTGGATGAATTGTCGTCATGTGTTGGAGGTATCAGGATTAATAATTTGTCTTTTAATGTTTTTTGTTATGCTGACGACTTATTGTTAGCTAGCCTTTCTGTTACTGGTCTTCAAAATATGATCGAGATTGCAAACAAATATATTACAAATCATGGCTTGTGTTTCAATCCTAAAAAGACAAGCTGTGTTATTTTCGGTAAGTGTACACTTACACCGCATCCATATTGGTTACTGAGTGGTGTAAGATGGATGAATGCGAAAGTGTGAACTATTTAGGTGTTACACTTTCATCGTCTAATCCTAATGATCACATCAGAAATAGAATAAATGCATGTAGGAAAGCTTTTTATGGACTTCAAGGCGCTGGATTCAGTAATGGCCATATTGACTGTAATGTACTCGCTTATGTATGGAATGTTGCCATAAGACCAGTTTTATTGTATGGTATTAACTGTGTACACATGTCTAAATCATCAATTAATGAGGCCGAAAAAATCCAGTCAAAATTATTAAAAGCTGGGTTTGGCATTCATAAATATTGTAGAAGTACTTCTTTCCTGAAGGCAATTAATGTTATGAAAATTGATACGTCACTTGAAATCAGTTCAGAAATCCATCTTTAGTAATAACTCTCGTGCACGTTGTTTTTACCTGCATCTTTTGAATATGCATTTATGTGGTAGATTGCATGGTCACACTGATTTAGTATCACGTGTTAATAGAATTTGTGTCAGAAATGGTATTTCACTTTTGCGGTATATTTTTGACAAGCGATATTCTCAGTCGATCCTTAAAAATATGAAAACATGTTCAAGGCCAGATGGGCTGACTGACAGCATTCGCCAGTTGTTACTTGCAAAAGATTCACACAGTCGTCATCTTCTTAATATGTTATTAAGACCATTTTAAACTTGGGATTTTTTTTGTCTTGTACCGAGTGTTTTCCTTTAATACCTGATTTTTAAATTGTCATTGTATTAGTTTTTGTATTTCTCTTCTTTTGAAGGCTTTATAATAAAATAATAATAATAATAATAATTGCTATAGAAGTTGATATGCATGTTCCTAAAGATGACCTCCAGTACCTAAGTTGGAGACCTTATTTGCTTTTGTCATTCTTGTTTTTCTTGTTTAAATATTTCTTGAATGGACCAATTCAAACGAATGTGAGCACATAGTGTCCTTGATGGTATTTTTTGTAATAAGGACGTGTGATTTCGTAAAACATAGTCTATTAGCCTGAAAATGTGATTTTTGTGAATATTGCTTACCCCACTGACAAACAGTGTGGTTTGAAAATGGCTGGAATTCACTACTTCGGGACTTTGTTTTCTGCGTGCATTTACTGACAAACTCCAAACCCGCAGCACCTACCCATTCAGTATTTCATGTACAGGTGTACCCAGAGATAGAGTAGTTTCACAATGTGCCAGTTGTGATCAAGTGCCATTGGCGCTATTTTTAGCTTTGCTGTCAGCTAAATAGGTGGATGTGTAGCAACCAAAGGTTTTTCTTCAAAACAGCCTGTACGAATCCTTTAATATTTGGATTACAGGTCCCAAGGGATTACCCTAATCAGATATGTTCAAATTATGATGAAATATGCACATTTATATTTTTGAGGCTAATTTTGCTATTTTTTGGCAAAAATCTTCTTCTCTTTTACTGACGTCTTCAATATTTGGAAACATGTCCACCAAAATGACCTTAGTCAAATTTGTGCTAGTTGTGATGAAATATTCAAATTTTTATATTTCATGGCAATTTTTATCATTTTTGGTCAAAAAATCTTTAAAAACTCTTTTTCAAAACTGCTAATCGAACAGCTTTGATATTTAGGACATAGATCTCTACTGATAGTCTTTTTCAGATTGTTCAAATTATGCAGAAATTTGCAACTTTGTATTTTTAGGACATTAAAGACATTTCAGACATTTTTAAGACATTAGGGATTACCAGAATGTGACATATTCAAGTTATGATGAAATGTACATGTTTTTCATTTTAAGGGTGATTTTTACCATTTTTGGTAAAAAAAATTGTATAAATATTAATAGCAGGGTATACCAGAATTTGAAAGGTCTTTACGAAATTCAATATGTTTTAAATTTCTGAGAAGTATATTTTTGAAATGTCACCCATTTATGTCAGGGTTTATTTAAAGATATTACAAACAAACATACTTTTTTTTATGAAGGACTTTGTTGGACAAAGAAATAGGTTTTACCCTGCCAAGGACCCACTTTCCCCACTTTCTGCATGTTGTGCCTTACTGTGACACTTTGACAACTTGACATGGTGTGTTTACTTTAGTGTTGACAACTATATACCATTTGAACCAGAGAAGCCGTGACTAACTTCTTTTTTCTTCTAAATTTAGAATTGTCTATACAAGAGGAAATGTCTTTAAGAAACCATCTTACAAAAATGGATTATGCATTTGATTTCGTTTATTCATGACAACCCACATTTAAGCAATTTATAAAATAAACAATAATGATCAATGCGATCAAACGGTTTTTCAAAGTCAACAAATGCTACGAATAATCTACTCTTTTTATGAGCCAAGTATTTTGAAATTATAGTGTGTAAAATGAAAATATTATCTGATGTACAGTAATTCTTTCTGAACCCCGCCTGTTCATCTACAATTGGATAGTTCTTTTCAAGCCACACACGAAGTCGATTGTCTAAAATGCTACAAAAGACTTTACCAATTATAGGAAGCAAAGTTATCCCCCTGTAATTACCGGCACAACCTTTTTTATGAATTGGTGCAATGACACCTTGTGCCCAAGCAGTTGGAAAATTTCCAGACTCAAGGACAGCATTGAACAATTTGCACATCATCTCTTTGACAGGATATGGACATACTTTAAAAATATCAGGTGACACACCATCAATACCTGGAGCTTTACCACACTTGAGTTTGTTGACACAACATTCCACTTCCTCAATTACAATAGGAGAGTTCAAAAATTCTAGGTCAACATCCGTAATTTCTTCACTATTTTCAACGTTGTCGACAAAGCTCTTAATCTCATCATAAAATTGAGTAAAGTCATCGTTTTCAAAACCTGGAGTGTTCAGTAAAGTTGAAAATAATTAAACCACTCATTGTTCGATATGCTGCGAGATGGAGGGGCTGATTTACCTTTAATAAGTGACCAAAATTCATTTGAATCTACTCTTCCAGCTGCAATTTCCAACTTTTCCAAATTACTACTGTTAAAATCTTTTTTCTTTTGGTTAATCAGCTCCCTGTAGTCTCGTTTGCATTTTTTCAACAAGTCAAGGTTGTACATGGATCTATTATTTCTAAAATCATTCAATTTCGAATTGACTATACGTTTAAGTCTCTTACAATCTCGATCATACCATGAATTTTCAGAACATCCCGTGTGTTGCTGCCGATTGCAATTAAAACTACGTTTCATTCCACTTGCTGCAGATTTGATCATACCAATGAGGCATTCAGCAGCTTGCTCAACAGACACACTGTCAATAAAGGCATAAAATTCGCCGATCTGGTTTCTAGCATCAATAGAGTTCCAGTATTGTAAAAAATTCTCTTGTTTATTGCTATCCCATATATATCTATCATATGAGAGTATTGCGTTCCCAGTGTCAGGGTTGTTATCAAAACTAATAGGTAAAGTATCAGTAAAGCATTCACTTGGAGCATCTAAGATGATGTCAAATACAATTGGTTGATGATCAGATTCAACCCTTGTGTCGATATAAAACTGGTTAATATTTGAAAAATTACATGCATGAGTTAAGAGGTAATCAATAACACTACAACCAGTATCACTAACATATGTAAAGCTACCACTACCAATTTCTTTGAAAAGTCGCCCATTGACTATTCGTAGTTCTGTAGTTTTACAGAATTCTAGGAACTTTCTACCAGCAGAATTTAAAATGCCATCTCTTGAACTACGTTTGGGACTGACAGAACGATCCGAGACGAGATCTGCAGGGAACACAAAGGTGGCAACATCCTCATTTGCATAATCAGGCTCCTCCGCAGTGCGGGCATTAAAGTCCCCGCAGACATAAAATTGGGACTCAGGAAACTTTCCAATAAAGGAACCTAACTCTTGTTCTAATATATCAAGTGTACAATCAGAATCGACCCTGTCGCTATCATCAGGGGGATTGTAAACTACTGCAAATATAATTACAGGAAATTTATCGTTATTGTTGTAAAAAGAAAGCCAAACAATATTGTCAGAACTGCTAAGCATGTCATTGACGGTTAAGGTGAGCGAGTCTTTATAAAACACATTTATCCCCCCTGGATGTCTTCCATACTTTGATCTTTTACAGCCAGCTTTTTGAAATGATCTGAACCCATCAATACTATACAGTGACTCATTCTTAACCCACGTTTCAGATAAACAAATAATATCAAATTCTCGCAAATATGAGATGAAGTCAAGATCCAGTATTTTAGACGCCAGACCATGAATGTTCCAAGAAATACAATGTAATTGTCGAAAATTCACATTATTGTCAGATAAATTCTGTGTGTGTATTAAATTAGATGTTCTGTGTCCGTATTTGTGTTATTACCGTGGCCTTGGCCTTTATCCTAGCTGTGGCTGAAGTTCTTCTTGATAAGGGTCGAATATCGTCGCTTGAAGTGTCGTACACGTACGTAGTACCGTCAATCTTCAGTTTGTCAAACGACAAAAAGGCTCTCTTTCCCTCGTTTCTAGCGGCTGCAAGATGGCGGCCAAGCTTACGTCGTGTGTCTCTTACTCTACGGGTAAAATCTTCTGATATTTGGAAATCTGTACCTTTCAAGTTCTTGGCAGCCTCGAACATCTGTTTGCGTTGTTGGTATCTGGAAAACTTGGCAATGATTGGTTGTGGTCTTGTCCGTGCATTTGTCAATCGATGAACTCTGTCGAATTCTATAATCTCCCCATCGATGCCGAGCTTTTCCGTGATGAACGATTTTACCTTTGACTCTGACTGATCCCAAGATTCATTCTCGTCTTGATCTAATCCTTTGAAAATTAAATTGTCCCTTTTCATCTGTCCGTTCATACTGTCTAATTCTCTTGTCAATTCACAGACTTGATCACTTAAGGCTTTATTTTCTTCGGCTAAGCGTGCAGTTTCTTCACGGGCTTCCTCTAGTTCCCGTTGAACGTCATTAATATCATGCGATAAATCATCTATCTTTTTGTGTAAGTCTGACGACAACTTGTCCATCTTCCTGCCGAGGTCAACTTTTACATTACGTAACTCGCGCATGATGTCGGATAGTTCACATTGGTCATTTTCTGCTGTGGCATACGTACCCAATAGTGTGGTTTGTCTTGTTTTCCTCTTGTCGGTAGTTTGTTGGCTACTTTGATTTGGCCCGGGGTTACTTTCTATGTCTCCCGATCTCAATAGCATACAGAGCAAGACTAACCGCAGTGCAGCGCAGATGCCATTGCCGCTGATCTTGACGCCATCATGGCCGTTGCCCATTACACATGGTCCGTTGCAGTATAATCCAATTCTCGCTCGCCACACCTCAGTAGATATACCCATTTCAAAATATTACAACCAGTGGGTGCAGAATTACTTTAGGGTAATTTTACAGCGACGAAGCAGCTCAAAGAATCTCTCCAAAGTGTAAAATTCGTTGAAAAATCTGGAGACGAAGTGACCGATATGCGTCGTAGTCAACGCCCTCTAGCGAAAGTAATATGCATTTCATACATGTACGTCTTTTCAACACAATAAGTATGCCAAATTTTGAGCTTTTTCAGATGATTTTTGTACATTTTAAACAAGTATGAACATAAACGTAATCCACAATATGGTGATTTTTATTGCTTATGTTTTTGATAGGAAGGTGTTAACACTTTTTGTTTTTTCCTCTGACAAACTTTACATACAAAGTTGCATGTTTATTTGCCCATTTTACAGTAAATTATTGTATTTTACTTTAGAAATGTTTCGTGTATTTTTAGAATAAAATAATTTTACTGGATATCAATGGTCTGTAATGTTATTTCAAGGCTTGAACACCCCGTGAACGCCCAAAATTAAAGATGTTCAACAAGCGCGCATCATGTGTTCTAGCCTTTAACACGCTTATCGTTGAACGGCGTCCATGCGTTCAAAAAGTGTTACAGCCCTTTGAACGCGTAAAGGCGTTCAATTTTTTGAACACGTTTCCTGTGCAACGTGTGTTCAGATATGGAACACCATGGTGTTCAATATAATGTCTGATGAACACATAGCGTTCAAAATCTGCACACGTGTGTTCAAAAATTGAACGTTGGTTGAACACGTAGTGTTAAATTTCTGAACGTCTGGACGCGTTCAAAAAGTGTTACAAAAAGGCGTTTAATTGGTGTTCTATCCTTGAAAAATTAACTTTACAGTGCAGTTTGCTCGCAATAGCGCGACGCTGTCCGCAACGGGCATTCAAAAGACTATAATTCCGACCTTTTCTGGTATAATTAGACGAAAACGATGTACAATAATTAGGTAATTCACAAAATAAAGAAGTTTACGTTATTGGAAATCGCACTTCATGTTATTTTCGTACAATTCACACGTCGTTTAATCTGACAAGAGGATCTAGGAAGTCTAGACAAAAGGAAACTTCCAGCTACTGAAATAAAAGCTATAGAGTGTATCTTTTTGTTTTCAGTCGCTAACTGTGGTGAACCGGATGAGATAGAGAATGGCGAGAAATACGGAGAATCTTATCTTTACGGGGACATCGTCGTCTATGCTTGTGACGAAGGGCACCACTTTGAGAGTAATGTGACATACATTTTGTGTAACGCCGACGGAGAGTGGAGCGAATCTCCAAAATGTGTTCCCCTAGGTAGGAAACTATTGTGAAAAATGTACAAGCATTTCTGGTAACTTTATTATCAGACAAAAATTGTGATGGTTGTCTGTACAAGCAGTGGCTGCATATACAATGTGCTCTCACAATTATTTATGCTAAATCATTAGACAATAATGCGTGTACTTTTGCTTTATCTGTAGAAAAAGACGACACGGCTGTACGTGGATGGCTGGGTATGTTATTGATCTTAATGGAATTAATTTGTGGTCAGATACAGGAAAAGGAGTGTGTAATGTTAACAAATGTCAAAATGTGATGCTATAATGACATTATCACTTAAAAATGTATCATTTACGTATCTATGAATGTCTTCAACACCCTATCTTGAAAATAAAAAACTCACGATAGAAAAGCACCTTCCATTGAACTGAATAGCAGATTGGGGTTTGTCGACTTTTATACAGACGCTTTAGTCGACTACATAATTATAAGTAGCTCATATTCCGACTATGTTGACAAAACTTAAGTTTTTTTTTTATATTTTCACAGTTTTCATAGTCTGTGTCGCTGCTATTGTATTGCTTGCCTTTATTATCTTCATCGCCGTATATCTACATCGGAGGTAAGTTTTGGTCATCTTAACCAACACTATAAAATGAACGAAAAGAAAAGTGTGTGAAAATGTAATAAATAATTAAAACAAAAATCCAAATTTCAATACGTTCAATATACTTACTAACATGTTCAGATAATTTTTCATTACAGGTCGGTTTTGAAACCGCGGAATGATCAGAATGGAGGAAACAGAAAGCGAACTAACAGCTTCCATTACGAAAATCACGGAATGGATAAGAGAGGAAAAAGCGCCCACCTGGAACGAGACTACGAGACCTTGGATCTAACTAATATCAGTCAGTATGCAACGTTAACGCTGAACAAAGAGGACCAGACTGGCAATTTTGCACCAAGGAATCCACGTTCAGACGACGAAGGTGATAATTATGCAAACGTAGACATTAAGAATGACGGAAAGGGTCAGTCTGAGGACAATAAAGTGTATGAAAATGATATAGAGCCTGAACAATATATGTTTTTACTTCGCCCCCTACAGGACGACGGGGAGAACGCGTATTCCGTACCAAACAAAACTGCCCTGCCCTCAGCAACCACCGCCGTTTAAGTGGAGAAGTTTTTGAAAACGATGTAAGATAAATAAATCTTCTTCTATATAGAAATTAGCGAATCAAATTTTTTACAGCTATTGCAAAGGTGAAAGAGGCGTATTTCCCGTTTACCGGGTACCCACTGGCCCTACAGTTTTTAAAAATCGTTCGTAAACGCGGAAGTATAAAATAATGAAACACAGAAAAATCGGGCTACAAATACAAATCCTTGAGAACTGCAGTGGGCTCTGTAATGTTAATAATTGATGCACGCTACACAAGCAGCATGGCGGCCAGCGAGGTCTGCTCGTCGATTTTCGTTCGGCAAATTGGATCATGGATTTGAATGAAAACCATCTTTGTTGACAGATGGTTATTACAAGCGGACTTCGGAATACTCGTATTGTTACAATCAACTGAGTTTATGATGAAAGTGTTAGTGATGTTGTCGGGCCATAGCCGGAGTGCGTCAGAGACTAGTATCAATCAATGTTCAAGCTGCATGTTGCTGACGCTACGAAGAACTTTAACCTAGAACATATTCGTTGTAAGTCATTGCAAAAAGCTTAGGAATTGCAAGCTTAAACATATTGCGAGAGAAACTACAGGAAAACCATAAACGCATTTCCAATTCTTGGACTGTATTTTGTATTCAGTACTTCTTTGCTACCACAGGATATAACACTGATAACATTTAGCAGAGAAAAATGCTTATTGTAGTTCTTTGAGACGAGTACAGACTAAAAACAATTTGTTAGGATGAACTGATTCGTGTTTCAGCACAAATGATCCAAGGCTTCTAAATCTTTAAGGTAAATTAGCAAAGTAGTGAATTTTCATTGTTCCTGCTATAATATACATACTCGTGACCAAATAGTCCCTAACTGTTATCATATAAAGTTTAGAGAGAATAAACACAAGCTTCAACGTTGCTTTAGTTTCACATGGGCAAGTTTTGTTTTTGTATGAAAACTAGTTTTACCGACTATAATGATCCATAAAACGTTTTTCCAGCTTGCGCTCTCCTAATTAGAAATATTCTAAATCAATCGTCGGCCGTTCACACATCCGATAATCCATCGTAGATTTTTAATTCCTTATTTGAGCTAAACAAAGGTATGAGTTTACACATTGATGTAAAACATTTTAAAAAATAGTCTCAAAATAGGCAATTTGAAGGAGTTTACACTGGGTGTGTTTCGAGGAAAATTATTGTTGATGAGAACAAATACATGTATCACGTGTTCTCTGTTATTTGCATCGATATTATGGTCGATATTATTAATGTGTTTCTGTAAAGGTTCAGCCACAATATCAGCTGCTCTCGCTTACCTTCATCAAAGCTTTAAAATCTTTGTCAACTGAAAATATACTTTTGATTTTTAAACGAAAGATATCATTTTTTCCGTCGAAAGCTGCAATATGCATTGTAATACGCTTCAATGCAACACACATGTAATAAAAAACGGATGTGTCTTGGTCCAGTTATTTTCTGGCAAAACGTATATTCTCAGAGATTTAGGACATTTCAAGGAAGATTCAGTAAATTAATGAAAAGGGGTTTTGAAATACTTTTGCTTAAATTGCTCTGAATAAGAACATCACTGCGCAGCTTCAGATGTGAAAACCACGTCCTCTATGACCTTTCCAGAAAAATATAAAGCAGACGAATGAACAATAGAACTGTCAAGAGAAATGAAGTTTCACCTATAATACTTTTCGGTAACCTATAATTGCCAAATTAAAGTACCATTTAAGGTAGTGATAACTGCAGTACAATGAATTTTTCAAAACCTTTTTTACATTAATATACTTAATCCTCCTGATACATAACGTCAGAATACTATTTCATTTTAAAGTCTCACTTTGACACATAAACAGATATTTTGTTGAGTACCCTGTAAAAGCCACACCATTGACCTTTCGATTGTCGTTTGTATTTTCACTGAGTAGCTTAGCTAAGTTTGTTTTAGTACTCGTCGTTTACTGATTTTTTCTTCCAATGTACAGCCGTGACAATGTTTATTCAGCCTTAATTCCATATATAGTTTTCATTGATATAAAATGAAATAAGCGATTGTTTCAAATAACAAAGTATTTCTTCGTTTCATTATCTGCGTCGTGATATGTTGTCAGTAAATCGTGTATGTCGTGCATCCGACTTTGAACCATTGCCTACGCATACAATTTAAAAGATAATATCATTTGTGCGTGTAGATCGCTGTTTCTGTTAAGACAACAAGGACATTTAGCTCCGTTTCAAAATTTATTAGGAGATCATGTTGTCTAAACGGACTGATATCTAGTCCATGTAGATATGAAACCGGGAAGCAGAGTTATCTGTTACCATTGTTTGTCGTAACATCTCATGTCATGAACGGAAAGGAACAAACAGATTTAAGCGTGTAAACCGCGTTCAGTGCTAAAATCACCGTATGGATATTTGGATGGAATTGGAAGAAGCAACTGACTGAAACGGGACTATGAGGCTATTGTCTTAACTGTAGTCAGTCCACATGCACAGCTTACCAATTAGGACCTGAGGTTGGCAGTTGTGTAGATGGAAGTTTTAGTTTAGACCCCAATGGTGATGGCTATGCTGCCGTACTCAAGAGAAAAAACTTGTTTTGGCAAAAATCGTCATCTTTATAGAAATAGAATATAATATAGATTCTGAACGATACATGTAACTTCTACGCCTTATAAAGGAAAACAGAGAAAATACATACGTTATTCCTCTAGTGGCCGCGACCACCATCGGTCATTCAAATGAAGTTCATGTACTTGATGAATAAGGCTACTGCTTCTCCAATTATGTGATAAATTAACCGTTGTTCTCATTGTCGAAACGTAATTCACTGCCGAAACAGTTCCCAAGTTGCAACTGCAATTTGGAGTTTTCAATATACATATTCGCTGCTGTCTATCTCTGCATTACTGTGTTTGTAGGCTCACAAACAAACAGTAGTATTACAAACTTTCAAAATTAAGCTGAAAACCATTCCACTTCAATGCAGGGTCGCACACCACATACTTTCAATCAATTTTCAATCCACTCTAAATTATCTAGGCGGCCTTGTCATTAAATGTAACAAGAAAATGGAAAGTGTGATAATTGTCAAAGTGTAATACCTCATATGGCTTTTCGCCGGGCAAGCTAATTGAATGTTCAGAAATAGAACGGATTTTGGTAAAATCAATACACTTATGAACTGTCTTCGGCTGAGTGCACTTATTAGAGCCAGTTACCTAAAGTTAAAGGGCACCCTTCAAATCGGCGAGAATGTGGTACGCAGGTCGGCAGGCAGGTTATTTTAGCGACATTACTGAATGAATGTTCGCGTAAATTCATTCCGTGGCAATATCTATATGCTGGTATTTCTCTTCAAAGCAAACATTTTGCCTTCAAAATTTCTCTGAGCTCTAATTTAGAGTGAATTGAAAATTGATTGAAAGTTTCTTTGACTATCTTAAAAGCCTTGATTGATTGTATTCGTATATTTGGCGAATATCACTGCACAGTACACATATTTGTTATGATGTAGTCGCCAAGCCTCCTCAAATCGCTTCATGTTTGAAATTGAAAAACATGCCGGTAGATTTCGTCCAGGCTATGTTTGAGGAGAAAAAAATAGCATTTATATCTCACACGGCAAGATAGCTAGCCTAAGAATACCCTTATAAAGGTGTCAATAGGTCCTGGGACGGATATTTGTTTATTAAAGGAAGATAAACTGAGCAAATTCCTCCGTGCCACATCAGTGCATAGCGCAGTTGCTGACACTAGGTATGAAATTCACATATCGTTGATTTGACCCTCTTTGACTCCTGAACTAAAGGTTAAACGAGTTATATAAATAGGATGATGCGTTTTCTTGTTTACATTGAACCGGGAAGTAGAGTTTTCAGTCATAACATTTCGACACAGTATCTCATTGATGTCTAAGCTGAACGTCATGGTCATGTTTTCATTGAAAATGCTACTCATCGTCTTCTGTTTGCTGTTACGGATAACAAGCGGAGAAGGTAAGACAAATAGAATGTTGGTCGTTATGAATTACAGGTTTGAATATGGTATAAGGGTTGACCGGACAGTGGTGATATGTAGACATAGGTGTACTTTGGCATCATATCTCTGGCTGTATCCTCACTGTTATATTTGGCATAACCTAGGTGCTGATAGTGTTCATGAGAATGTACGCGACTCTATTGTACTTGTCTCACATCCGAACCCTGATGGATTGTCGCGAAAGTTTTCATAATTCTCCGTGACAATGCGTGGCTTCTCTCGATTCAAGTGCCTTTATACACTTAGCACAAGTATGACAAACACTCTATCGGATTGTCCTGTGAGAAATCGCCGTTAGACTGAGTCAATACATATGGATTCAGTATACATTGTGATATCGATGTGTTGGTCAAATGCTGAGAGAATCGTTCTCAGAGCTTAAAGATTTGAAAGAAAGCAATATCGAAATCAATACTAAGAATTACAGTATGATGGGGTGACACATTAATAATTTAAAAATGCAAAAGTTTGTGTAAACTGTAATTATTGCTCAATAGGTAGTAATCGTTTCAACATTTAAGGTACTTCGAGCGTCTAAACTGTACACTGAAAACTTTTGCTAAGATATTCTTGAAGCAACCATTAAACCATTCTTTTTCACAATCAAGAATACATATCTGGGGTCGCCGTTCAAATTGTGGTGCTAGAGAAACAAATTACTGAATATTAAAAATACTTGAAATTCCAAATAGCCGTGATAAATGTGATATCACTATCAACAAAAATGAAACTTTAGATTTATAAAAATATTGCGGTGAAAACTTTATTTACTCCACGAGATTCAAAATTAGTCCTTGCAAGTGGTAGACACAGTTTTTGAGTCTCAATATCTGTTTCCGAGGTGCATACTACGTATAACTATTAATTTAGCAAAACAATATTTCCGATATAAAGGGTCGCTATAATAATTAGCAAATATTATTTTACGTTGTATTGAACTGAACTTAATACTCGCGGGACCCCTATTATGTAAATATATTAGGGAAGTGAATGTAAGTAAGCTAGTTTTGATCCGTTATACAGAGCCAAACATTGACTGCTTGTTACAAATTAACAATTTAATCATATTTCGTGACATAGAGATAATTAATTTGACGATTGTACCATTCGCCTCATTGTCGGGTAAGTGTAAGAAATGTTTTAATTATACATGTGGAAGATTAATTTAGGATCTTTGTTTACTCTATCAACTTTTTAAATATACTCTCAAGATTACCTCGAAACGTCCGGTATCGGGTTTTTAATCACGTCATTACAGTGTATAATGCAAAAGACAACTGGTGTTGGAGCAGTAAGGAAAGAATTTTTATCAAGAAATGAAGCAACATTTAAAGCCAGAAAGGTGTTTTCCTGTAACATGCTTTTCAGAAATAGAGTAGCTTGGTAGATTTAAGGGGGAGGGAGGGGGGTAGGTAGGTAGGTGGGTAATCAAAAATGTTCAATCCTGACATACATTTTATATTGATATATAATTTATAAATAATTTCCTTCTTTTTAAGTCTTTCACTTTACAGTATGAAATACTGAACGAGAGGAATACAAATTTCGAATTAATTATATATAATCCCATGGTATTTTTCTCTGTTTGACGTCATCGTACACGAGTGTTTTTCGCGGAGCAGTACAACTTCAAGCCGAAGGCGAGAAGTTTAGCGGCTACGAGAAAAACATGAGTATACGATGACGTCAAAAAGAGAAATATTCCATGAGATTATATATTTATCACATTAAAGTCTTCTTATTTTTCTTTGATGTGGATGGATCAAAATTATTGTAACAAAGTGCATGATTTTTATCGCGATTTTGTGTTTTATTTACGCGGATTACTTTCATTAAATGAGCATTGTCTCGTGCTGGACCGATGCAAAGGCAAGTCTGCCATCGGCGAATAGCTTTCACCACGCTAGCGACGGATAACCATAGTATTTTGAGTTATTTAGTATACTTACAAATTATATTTATGAAGTGAATGCAATGACACGATCGAAACAGTAGTTATCATTCTTAGAGATGCCGTGGCTTTTAAAATATCACAAGTTTACGACCTTTGCGAGCCCGAAAGATTCAGATCTATGACACACAGAGTGTACGCTTGTAGTGGGCACTGCCGTCACCGGTCTCCGCCGGTGGCCATCTCGGTCGTCAATGTTTTCGTCTTACGGACTTTGATGTTTGCTGTGACACATATATCGCCCGTAGGTACATCCCAATTTTGTTACTTGACGGAAACCCTGTTCTGTTGTGAGTGTTGTCCGAGTCAACTTTCGAAATACATCGGATTCTACAGCGCTGCACTGCAGAGTTAAGGCTACAGGTCGACAGCTTATGTCTTCACTACAGCCTTACGCTGTAGGTTTGATTCCGATCGAGAAACAACGGAATAATTTGTGTGATGAAGGAAATTTATCGTTGTTCGTCGAATGACTTTATGCTTGTGCCTTCTATGTCGCTTTCCCGAAGATTATACGGTACTCATTTATTAAGTTGAACTTTCTTCGAGGTGTATCTTTCTCTGGTTTATCGCCAACCGGGATCGCCGGCTCGAAGTCGCTTGGCGATCGCCAGGTACGACGACATCCACATTGTCCACAAATAAATAAATCACAATATGGTCAACGTAGCTTTCAATACCGTGCTGCCAAACTGTGGAATGCTTTGTTTGAAAGGGTATGGTCCACAGTATTTATCTGATTTGTTTACCGTTCAGAGTGATGTACATAGTCATCATGCACGACGGTCTACTTCTCGCCAGTATTTTTATGTACCTGGATTATGCGAAAATGAATGTTCCTTTGTAGATGTAATTATCGTAATTTTGCTTGAGCCCCGATGAAAATTACTGTACAAGTAACTCGGCCGCTCAATAAAAGTGTAAATTGAGCTTAAGCTTACAACTGGAGCCGTGACGGTACTGAGCCATCAAAACGATCGACGGTATCCTCATTCGGTTCTTGGAAATAGCTAAAATTTTAGCGACTCGAAATTTCGTTTGACATGCCTTATATATTTCCATATCTGGATATATCGGGTCACAATTTTGTCAAACTGCCATGAGAGCACGGCATCGATCACAACAAATCGGTCTGTGTCGCGACGTGCACGTACTCACACGTTACGGTACCATTGCAGGAAAAAAGTTCCGGTTGATGACGTACAACAGGGATAATATGGATTTTTTATCTGTGCTGGTGTACGTCACACAGGTGGAGATACTGGGCAGTTCATGTGATAATATATGTATTTTGTTCATGAATGTTTTTGTCTTGTTTTTATGTTAAGTATGCAATGACTATAGTTCTTCTTCTACTCGCTGAAACGTTCAACGTTCAAATCGGGACTTAGTAAATTTCCATATGTGGATTGTTCTGACAAACAAAATATTTTTTTCATGAATAGGAATCTGTGGCTGCATGGATGTATACATAAAGAGAGCTGAAATATTATCTAAAATTTGATGTTTTACATTATAATTTCACATAATGTACTTCAAAGGTTAATATTCTTGTAAAAATATCGAAATTATTTAGAACTCAGCATTCTCTCTGTTCTGTCATGTATATATTTAGTCATTTCAAATATGACTCATTTCGTTTCATATTGCCAACCAGTAATTGGCAATATCCTACTTTCATGATGTCAAGTGCCGCTAACTGGTAAATTTAATCAATTTCGCAAAATCATCACAAAACATGTTTTGTAGGCTAATATACCGATTTTACTTATTTTTGACCTTGACCTGAAATCTAGAGGGGAAAGTAGAGCTGTTCGTAACTGCCCTCCCACTGGCATACACGGAAAATGTGCCCTCCCACTGAATTTTGATGCAAACTGCCCTTCAGTATCTATGGTCTGCCCGCTTCCCACTCCCCACAACAATTCAAGCTCCCACTAGCACTGCCCTCTCTCTGCAACTGAAATTCCCTATTGCCAACTAGATGCTCACTAGACAACTCAGACCAACATAAAACAGTGCGAGCAGCTAGCAGTGTACCTGGAATATTGCTCCCCTCTAAGTTAGGCGCTTACCAAATCTCTCCTAACGTTCTATCAACAACGGCTTTCCCCTCCCTCCACGTATTTTCCGGTACCCACAATCAAAAATTTTCTCCCTGCCCACAGAAAATAATGAAACTTTCTTCCCCGACCACAATAAATATTTTTGTTTTCTTTCCGCACGATGATCAGTTTTGAAGTTTGCCCGCCCGCTGAAAAACTGCCTACGAACACCTTTCTACACGAACAGCTCAGTTTGCGGCACTTGATGTGCATCGCATATACTTACGACTGTTTTATATTTATGCAGGCGATGGTCAGGTTTTGAGAACTGAGCTCCACAATTTAGTGGAGTCATTCTCTGACTTGCGTATCGCTAATTTAACCAAATCCAATTGAGAAACATTGCTTTTTGAATAGATCACTTTTAGGTTTCTGCATTTACCATACTTTAGACTTCCTCCTGCAGGCTGAGTTGAGTACAACTAATAACATTAAGATTCAAGGGAAAGACACTGCACTTTAAGTTTGCGTCTGTTTTGGGGATCATTGATATAGATTTGAACTACCACCATATTGCATTACTGAGGACCTGGCAACAAAACAAAATGAACTATTGATATATACGTATTTAAGCTAGAAAAATGTATTCAGTATAATTCTTTAAAGTGTGTTTACTTATTTACTGGTATCAAACTTGCGAGATCAAAGATATGTAACCCTTACCAGTCATACTAATGATGTGAAAGGAAGGTAGGTTTGCAAAGAGAATTAACATTCTGGAAAAATAAAAGTCAAATAAACAATAAGATATTAGAAAAAAGTAAATAACTTGAAAATTATTAACCTACAGTTATAAGCTATGTCTGAATCGCCAGCAGGGTATACATATGAATCGATGTTCCAATCTGAACTTTTAATATCTATATTATTTAAGAGGGATCTACGTCAGTCACTGATTTCAAACTGTCCGCTGTAAATCCAGTGTTCCTATTCATGCATGACCATAGAGCCATATTATGAAATATGTTGATGAGTGCATAAAAGTTTGTCGGTTTGCCCTCTGCTGGCACATTTATTGTTTCTGTTAATTATGTTGTTCGGGTGTCCGTTTTCCTGATAACAATAGTTCCCTCAATTGTCTGTGATTTTGTTATTGTCGTACTGCTTCTGTATACCAATGACCAGATTTTATCTATGGTTTGGTATTCCATTTGCGTGTATTGGTACGGGTTCAATGCTGTTATTGCCTCTAAAAAGAAGTGCTTGAATGTTACTAAGAACGAAATTTTTAAATTTTGATGGCGACACAATAAATTCTCATACCCATAGTACAAAATATTATGTATCTATATAGGCCACTAACATATGATCATTTACCCAACCACCGTGACCTCCGCGAAAACAAACATACACGCATATAGACAGATAAAAAGATAGGCGGATGATAGATAGATAGATAGATAGATAGATAGATAGATAGATAGATAGATAGATAGATAGATAGATAGATAGATAGATAGATAGATAGATAGATAGATAGATAGATAGATAGATAGATAGATAGATGTACAAATATACAAATGTTCTTTGTGACATTTACAGTGAACACATTTATGTGTTTAACCTAAGAGCTGTAATATGTGTATTGTGGGACAGCTGCTGTAATTTTCTCTATGGGATTATTTTTGCAAAGCTAACCCAACGTTAATACTTCTTCGTGGTTTCTGGAAAGGGTTGATGTTTTGTCAATTGCAACAGCTAATGTACGTTAAAATATAGAAACACTGTGTTTACAGCCATGTATCCTGAAATCAGAGCATGGTATTAGGATGTCTTTACAAGTGAGTAAATGTTACGGTAGATGTCAATCGTCTCTCAATGTTAATTCTATTCCAAAAAATACTTGATGATTGTTTTAAAGTTTTATTTATAGTTCATGCATTTGTGAAAAAAACATTTGTTTAAAGAAATACAGTCCAGACTGCAATGTCTTCTGCTTTGTTTACGATACCAAACATTATTCAGGATATATAAGTCAATGTTGCTTCCAAGTTTCAAATTGGCCATACCATTAGATTGTCTAATATATAAGGGTCGCCACTCTTAGGCACACGTTAATGGTCATAATATAGCAGTGGCTTATGGAAACCCGTCAACATTAGCAATACAGTAATTCTAAAAATCACTGCTGCTGTTTTTCTTGATGTTCCATAATTCCTGCACTAAAGCTATAGTTTTTTTATAGATATATCAAAAAGTACTCTTGTTATTTTGTAAATGAAAATATGGTTAAGGGTAGACACACTATCTTTTTTGGATACATAAAGTATTAGGAAAATGAATACGGCTATTGTGACAAAGAACTAATGATTGTTATATAAAAGTAGACAAAGCCCCCAAAATTGAAAGTAGTGTTAAGACCAGCATTCATTGATGGTACTTGCAAAGTCATGATCCCGAGAAAGTCATTGCACATATATATTGATACGAAACATAAAACATTTATATAGGAATATGAGTGAAGGGAAAATGAAGTAACAATATTGCATCGTTTTATGGGGTTTGTCATAATTGAAATGATCAATTTATGAATTGTGTCGGGTGCTTTTACCCCTTCTGAATGCGTATTCCTATTCATCGATTTATTGCCAGAGATGGACTGTGGCGGCGAAGTCATAAGCGAAGGTAGAGGTTCAATCGAATTTCGTGGAACTCCAGGATTAGACACGAATGAATGTATATGGACCATATACATCTCCGAGCAATCTAAGGTGACAGCCAAAATCGAAGCCTGTACTCTAGCCGTGGAGACAGATGGCAGCTATGAAATGAGTTACATAGAGGTCAGAGATGGAGAAAACGCTGACGATCCACTCATAGGGAATTACACTCACTGGGATTGTTCATCATCGGAATCATCGATATCTATTGGATATGCCTCGACAAACGCGATGTGGATTCGTTTAGTTTCCCCTACTATCACAGATGAGGATATATATTTTGATCTGCAGTTTGATGGTAAGTTTCTGTATCAGTTCCTCTTTTTCATTTGACGTTAATAATTTTACTTAACTATATTGATTCCATATATCCTGCTGTTCATATCTATTACATACAAAAGTATCCTTTTACTATTAGTGTTGATTGCATTAAAGCTTCCATTTACTGCTTCAAAAATTTGCGTTAAACTTTCAATTATTTCTAATCTTTGAAGTATACGAAAATATCGCATGTTTTTCAAAAACGTGCGTTTGTGTTTTTTATAGTTCTTTCACTCAAGAAAGTATGAAATGGTATTGACAATTAAACATGTATGCGGTGAAACGCACGTCTGAGAATTTTAATATCCGTTTGTTTTTGCACAAGTGTCCGTCAGAATGCTAGTTTTAGGATTTGTGCATCAATGATCGGTCTTAAATTTGTCTGTAGATTTGTCAAGATATTTAGACTTTTACGCAGTTTAACAGACAATTGTGACGTGTTATTTCACATACATGGATGTTAATTTACTGTCAACAGGTGAACAGTCAGAAAAAAATATCTGCTATTGTGCCGCCGACTTATACCTATTTGAAAATAGTACACACCCAATCCAGTAATGAGACATGTGTAAATCCGTGTGCGTCGAAAAATTGCCATATTCTGTTCTTGCTTTATTTTCTGTGAAATTTACGACACACGAACAAAGCTGAAATATTTGATGTCAGTTCTGTAAAATTAAGACCTGTCAGGTTAAAAAAATAATTTACAAAGAAACGATCATTATTGCTGCAGATGAGCAGAGGGTGTTGAGTCGGAAAGATGTTATTTTATAAAAAATCACTTCAGCGAGTCACGCATTAGTGTAACTGCATGCAATGACCTTGATGACAGCAACACGACTGTGTACTGTCTTCGTCAATTGTTTGAAAACGTAGCATACGCGTATACTATGTGTGAAATGAATGCGATTCGAAAGGTATGTGTCATATAATCTCGAGATAACATATACAGCACGATAACTCGTGTTCACAAATTAGTCGTGATAATACTTCTATAAATTACATACATTAATAATTTTATTCATAGACCTGTACAAGGCCTACTGTGGGATATTTCAACAATAAACACGGGAAAGATATTATAGAAATAACGGGCGACGCGCTGACCATTCATGTTTATTTATGGCAAGAGCAAGGGCGAGAGGAAAGCCAAAAGTTAACGGGCGAGGCTTGCTGTTATTTCCATTATATTATCAACGGACCCAATAAAACCGTCAAAATTTCACAAGTGAACGACAACTTGGCCCCAGAACTGAACAATACGCGACGCACTGTCATACGCGCTGTAAAAATATGGCAAAGCCGGAGTGTTTTCAGAAAAAAAAATATCTCAACTTGGCCAACAAGTGCTAAAAATGACTTAATATCCGTACAAACAACGCCGCTTGTTGTTAAAATGGTCGAACCTTGCGGTGTGGCTGACCATTGAGAGATAGTATGCTCTTTGACCATCCTCCAAGGGTTGACCGGGCTGCAAAATTTGAGCCAATCAAACGACTGAATCGGAAAAAATACTGTAACTCTCACATTTCGAGAAGTAAAATGTTCTGCTACTACAGTGTTTTTATTTTGAAATATTAGGCACATAAGAGAACGTTCAGAAATCTTAACATCCTTTGAGTTTGTGTGTCAGAGTAAAACAAGTTTAACTTGTACGTTACAGTCAAGAAATCCATGTATGCCAAACAATAAAACTCCAAACTCAAACTACAAGCGCTGTAGCATTGCGATTATAATTAATTGTGCTGCTGTATTTCATGGACTTCACCCACGACAGGATGCAATCTGATAATATGCAAATGATATAGTTACGACCTTTAACCCTGCCTACCATTTTGTTGCTGAACGGTTAATTGTTGTCAGCGTTTATCGATGTTTTTAAAGTATCGAAGCTGACATTTCGACATTATTTGACCTCTTACGTGTTCTGTGTACACATGCGCGTCACCTACCGACACACAATTCGCAAATGAAGCACAATATACCGAAGAGAGAGCCACAAAATGGTTTGTGATTCTAGCCCGATGGAAGCTTGAGTAAGGCTCTCCCTTGTCCGAAAGTGACTAACTTTCTGTCTCGCGATCGACATTTTATGCATACTCTCATGAAAACTTGTCAATTCTATTTTGGCATTGACTCAAGTACGAAGGGGACGTTATTCGCTAGTTACCAGCCCCTGTCCGTACATCACAAACCCAGTCCCCGTTCAACGGTGCTCCACAGTCCGCGTTGACCCTGAAGAATTGGGAATACCGGCAAAAATCAAAGTGCGGTCAAACATTAATAAATTTCCTGATGACATCATAAAATCCATCTACTTTATAAGTCTAAAGAATGTAGGAGCTCGTACATAACATTATATTTATTTACCTGTGGGTTTGCACTGGTAGGCGCAGCAGATTTGTCACTGTTCGTTACGTGACATTAATTGCTTAGTCGACGAAATACCAGTCCTACAGCTGGCCGCAATCAGTAAAGAAAACTATAGTGCAGCACCACATGACTCGATACCAAGTGAGTCAACTCTGTCTTAACCATACTTCACAAGACTAAGTTCACTGACAACGGTATTTTTGCGTCTTACCGCCCATGCTCGGTCTAGCGCCCTCTTTAATGTATCGATGAAAGTTTAATCTAGATAATATTTTAGGAACAATCAAGCCACATGTCTCGTTTTCATTTTGGGGTGGTAAATAAAAAAGTATGCGATGCAGGTCGAGGTAAGGTAAGCCATTTCGTACTTAAGAACCAACTGAATTAAAATAAAAATGCTACATCGAGAATTTTGTCAAAATATGATAAAAATAAGAAAAAAAACGGGGACTGCATAAAACTTGCAAAATAGAGAAAGTGGCAGCTGATGTATAACTTCAAAAATGCACGCCGCACTGCTAGTATCCCTGACCTCTATGATGTTGGGGTTTCGTGAAATCCAACCCAAACTGCAATTAGATTCTTCGTTTTTGCGATTCATGTTCGAGAGTTTGTCTCGATCTCTTTCCAGTCGCTACACTGCGGCTTGTACTAAAAATTTGAAAGTGTGCAGCGACTATTATCGGAACAAATACTGCTCAAATAATTACTTTGCGATCGGAAAAAAGTAGTTACGATTACTCTACTCTACAAAAATAGTTTTATTCACAGTCATACACTGTACCAAGGCTATTTGAAATATGGCTAACGATCAGTAATCGTCGACACAGTAGGATAATAATGGCATTTTTATTAATGTTTCAGATAGTAAATCATTACCTAAACAGTTATAGACGAAGATTACTGAACGCGCCCTTCTGCTACTGTACGTTTTCATTGCGTTGTCGTTAGAAACACTTCATACGATATCGATAACACGTATATTGTATTTATTGTGCTGTGACAGTATATACAGCACATGAAATTTCCTTCCTTCCTATTCAGCCTGCGGTGGTAACATCAAAACGAAGGGAGGGAGTGTCTCTTCACCATTTTATCCAGACTCATACCTGAAAGGCGGAAACTGTACATGGACAATAAACACCTACCAAGGAACAGTCTTCTCGTCCAGTTTTGAAGAGTTTAAATTGAGATATTCTGAAGATTCTATAGAAATAGGAAATGACGTAAGCAATGGAGAAGCTGATATTGGACGATACACCAACGATGATCATCCATGGACAGTTAATAATACTGAATCAAATACGATGTGGATTACTCTGATAGCGTTTGAATTGCCCGAAAAGGATGGAACTGGGCCTTTTTTCTTTCAACTAGAGCTGAAAGGTAAGTTTCTAAAGGTCAAAATAAGTTTTATCAGATGACTTTTCGGTTTGAAACATGACATTCGGTAAAAATTAATTTATCGATAACATCAAATGGGGCGAGCATAGAATGCATAGAGAAGACTTTGCGCATTCGTGCTAAAATATTGTAAAGTCATTAAGCTTTCTACTGAACCTGGCTTCTCCGTTTGTACGTTCATCGCAGTGTAATAGACATCATTAAGGAAAAAGTGAAATAAATTAATAGAGTAAAATAATACAAACTTTTTGAATTAGGCAAATTTACACTGTTGAGTATTCATATCATCTTTTGATGATATTCAAAGTGGAAGCTTATATTTTAACTTCGCAGTATTTTTAAGGGCTAGTTCTTCAATTTATCATCAGTCAACAAGTTCGGGTCATCTGACAGTGTATCTTTTCAACTTTGATGGAGTACAAATGCATTTTGAACAGTGCGACTGCTTCTTTGCATTACATCGATAATATGAGGTTGATTGCCATCTTGAGAATGTACTCTTAGTTTCATTTGTAAAGCGTTTATCAAATATCTAACCTGATCACCAGGTGCTATAGAAGCAATATCAAACCCGAAAGCAACTTCAACTGAGTACGAACAGTTTCGTGCATACACAATAACTCATAAAGCTATACACGACAATATCCACATCAAATATCAGTACAGATTGTGAATTCGGATAAAGTGTCTCTGATTACACTGTAGTTTGCGATAAGAAGCGGAATCATAATGTTTACAGATATTCTGATCAGTTCCTCATTCAAAAACAACCCTTTGGGCCGTCGGAAAAATTAAATAGTCTTTTTCTCCTTTCATCCCTCAACCGATTAGCCAGAGGACGACAAACAAAGAATATCATTAGTGTTTTATCGTAAAACTTCACTGATAATGTTATGATCATTTAGTCATCTCATCATTGGCTGATCCTACACAGCCACTGAAGTTTTCATTATACTCCGATATGTCGTTTTAGTCATTGGTGGAAATGGAGGTGATATCTTTGGGCAGAAAGGTTTCATTGTTTCACCAGGCAATCCAAAAGGAAGTGAACGTGGGATCTATCCAAATGCAGATGCTACCTATACTTGGAATATCTATTCTCCGAACGGAACTTTTGTACTTGGACGTTTCGTTGATTTTTCACTCTACACTTGGGACAAAGTCAGTATATTTGATGGTGATGAGAGTGAACCCTTCATCGAGTATCAACATAGCCACGGCCAAGATGAACAGTTTAATGCAACAGGAAACAAAATGGTGATACAACTTTACACTGTCAAGGATGAAGAAGGTAAAGGTTATGGAAGATTCGAACTTCACTTTGAAGGTATAGTAGTCGGAATTATGAAACCCTTGTCTTTTTAGCAATACTGTTAGTGATAATTTAATATGACAGGAAAAATGGTGTTACAACGTTACAAAAAGCACATGCATGAGGGTCTATGGAAGACTTTCACTTCACTTCGAAGGTTTTCTATTTCTATTTAATAACCGTCAATGAATTTCAACCATTGCATTTAATCGGTTGGTATCATGACACTCACATAGTTTTAGTTAAGGCACTTCAGAAATTATAAACTTCACAAATTCATTGACCTGCAACACTCTACTATATACTAAATAGTCTTGTTAGAAGAATTTACAGTTTCAGTGGAAGTTTTAAGGTAATGTGGCTGCGACCTCCTTTGCGAAACGTGACGTGTCTTAATATGAACTGCTTTTTAATTGTTTTACTTGCATTTTGACGTCGCTTTTCAGATTAAATTATCGGGGAAAATAAAATTAATATTGAGAAGACAGGCATTGCTTAATCTAATTTTCTTACAAAAGAAATGCGACTGACTCTCGGCAGGTTTATTGCAGTCAACTACAGAAGAAGTCACAGGATACAACGGTACTGTACACTCACCTCTATATCCATTACCCTATCCAATGAACGTCCAATACACGACTAAGATATCAACACCATCAGGCACTATTATGGCACTAGAATTTATAGAGCTGACGTTGAGAACAGGAGACAACGTGTCTGTTTATGATCAAGATGGCCAACTTCTTGCCGGATACAAATCAGGAGAAGACCTTGGAGTTTTAGAAACGCACACTAACGCCACATTTGTCATTCTATATTCTGGTAACGAAGATATAACAAGAACAGGGACTTACTCCCTGGAGTTCAAAGGTTATTATGTTCACTTGTCATTGCATAATGATGTCGTGGATTGTAGTATGAAGTGCGGTTTACTTCAGATCTTATGAAGTATATTTTCCTATACTTTACAACCCGATTTTCCCGCATGTAAATTGCAGCACGTATTATAGGTTAAACACTGCAGGTATAAGCGCATAGATAGTGTAGGCGTATACTGCAAAAAATTCATTTTAGAATGGCCTGATTCATGTAACGTTGTTTTAATATGAAACTCCCGTCTGAATAGGCTGAATATAATCGCGAAAGTGAACAACGCCGACAAATTAACTGTGCATGAATTTGTGCATACACTTGCAAAGCCTTTCTTTGCAATGAAAGAAAATTGGAAGAAGAGAAAGTCTTCCTTTTCTTTGATGTGAAATATTCCTGCATTGAGTCAAAAAGCATGGTGAATGCATAATTTTTAATGAGATGGGGACCATAAGAAAGTTTTTCCCTCTTTTCAGCGCTATCAGCCTGTTTCATTCCTGATGACGAAATGAACGGCGAGCTTTATCCAAAAGATGACATCTACTGGCCTGGTGATGAACTGATGATAACTTGTCATGAAGGATACGAACTGTCTACAAACTACACAAATGTGACATGCGAGACTGACGGTAGCTGGAGTGATGACTTTCCGACTTGCATTGGTAAGATCAGGCTCGGCGTTGGTCCATTAATTTGATAGTTTCTCGATCGAATTCGAACTCACAGCATACATCGCAAGTCACCTATTGACTCGTTATTCACTGTGAAAGCTTACAATAAAGTTGGCAGGAGTGTCTGAAGAGGACTATAAGTCATTATAGGAATATTCCACAAGAAAGGATGTATATTTAACTGTGAAAGCATTGTACATTGTTTTGTTTTGTATTATGTTTAGTTTCAGCTTGGTCACCTACATCATCGAAAAATCAGATACAATATTGAGAGAGAGAGAGAGAGAGAGAGAGAGAGAGAGAGAGTCACTTTTTTGCATCACTCTTTTATAAGACTAACAAATTGCACAATGCTTGGCTTATCATGGACAATGATATCAGCTTAAGTTTAGATTATTTTTGTTATGGGTAACATCTACCGACTACCGTACGTTAACGTTGCCCGATATGTATTTTCCATAAATGCCAACTCTATTCATCCACAAGCTGTGGTGTGTAGTGACCCAGGTGAAGTGGGAAACGGCTAGTCAGAGGGCGACGACTTCACCTCTAGTAGCAACGTCACATACCGATGTCAGGAAGGCTATACACAATCGTTTCGCTTAAAAATGCAAATTTACACGTGATGGCCAAAGACTTTAAATCTGACACGAAACGTCTGTCCTCTAATTCGTTATATTTTGATAACTTTCAATACCCTTGCCGTGGGTTTCATCGACTATTATCTCAAATGGTATCACTTTCACGGGACAGTTCCGTATCCATGGTTTTCTAACAATTCATTTTTGACACTAACACTGTGCAAGCCCTTTGTTTTTCATTGAAAGTTTTAGCTGGTTACTCAATTTACTTTTAGATATACATTACAATACTGTGCCATCTGCTACGCGGAAATCTATTTATAGTTTACATAAGTGTTAACCCATTTACCCATCAGCTGTGATATGCGGTGACCCAGGTGACCCGGAAAAACGGTGAGTCAGAGGGCGATGACTTCACCTATGGTAACAATGTCACGTAACGATGTCATGAAGGTTATACGTTGAACGGGACAAGCACGATTACATGCCTATCGAATGGAGCCTGGGATGATGATTTGCCTCAGTGTATAAGTGAGTTAAGTGAATATTATTTTTTTGATAAAATATAATCAAACTTGATTAAACAGTAACATTCATCATATGTAGCCTAAGATGAAGCAGAATTTTGCAGAGACATTGCCATTTACATTAAAATCGCTTGATAAATAAACTGGATCGAATTTCATCACAGAAAAGTTTTTTTCCATTGCACTTTAGGAACATCTTATTCTGACCCGTTCTTGAAAATCTAATGTCTTCCTCAGAACTTGCAAGGCATAACTCTACATGTGTGCATCGAAGGCCGCAATCGTAACACGTTCCATTCCACCTTCAAAAGTGTATCCTTGGTTGTATCGTAGCTCAACCGTTTTTTTTCGTAACCTGAAAGTACGATGTGATTCAACAAATCGGCAAAGCAACTTATTCCCATTGCAAATAATAAAGGATATGGATAACAGATCTAAATATATCTTTTTTATATTTTCAGTCATTAGAAAGCATAAAATCTTTTAAGATATCCTTAGAGTTATCACATGCAGTGTATGGACGACATAATAGGCAGCCATGTCAGATACAATAATCTATGTAAAGTTGAATTTAATGTATTTACAGCATTTTCACCAAAACGTGTCGTTTCCATTTGCAATGCCGATAAGATACCAGTGCAAGTGATATTATGCTTTCGTAACACATTTACCAAAAAATCACAACCATATGTGTAACTGTTAACTGCCAGATTAACTGATCAATTCATTCTGGTTGTTTCGTGTGGAAGTCCAGAACCACTAGAAAATGGTGAAGAAATTGGCGATAGCTAAATCTATGGAAGCAACTTCACATACCATTGTAATGAGGGCTATCATCTTAACGAGTCTGAAACGATAACATGCCAGTCAGACAGAACCTGGAACGATGACATACCCGTCTGCATGCGTGTGTTTTGAATCATATTTTATATACACTGAAATTGCACGTGATCAGAATACAGCAATGAAAAGCCAGGAATGTCTTTCAAACGTCTCAACAGATGTGCCTACATTATTTAATCATTAATGAAATCTTTCTTCCTGTTTACAAGTTATCGACTGTGACGAACCCGATGACGTAGAGAACAGTGAAAAGCATGGTGATTCATACCTTTACGACGACGTTGTAGTCTACAAATGTAAAAAAGGTTATCACTTTGAGAGTAACGTGACGTACGTCGTATGTCAGGAAAACGGAGAGTGGAGTGAACTTCCAGCATGCGTACCTATCGGTAAGATGAACTCCACGAATTTATAGTTCGATATTGCACCACGGTAGTATGTTGTGATTTTGACAACATTGGTTCAGTCATCTATTCAAGGGTCAGTGAAGCCAAAATATCATTCATATTTGACAAGAGGACATTAATTATTAAAACAAATTGCACATAACCCAGATAACCATCTTACCATTTCGCCAAAGTTACACTGGACGAAAACAAATCAATCACATTCTTAAAATAAAAAACACAATCACACTAAACAGAGAATAAAATTTAAATGTGTTTAGTTTCTGTGGAAAAGGGCGCGGAGTACAATAACTTTATAGGTGTTATCGGACAATATTTGCCATTTAACCTCAAAGCACCTTTACCTCTACAAAGAGAAAACAAGAGAACACAACTAAACATTCAGTACTTCACTAAATGAATAATGGTCATACTGAAACCTGTAAATTTGAGTGAAATTATGCAGCTGAACAATTTCTAGCACGTACACTGCGCTGTGTGGGTTAAAGTTTTGTTCTGTACGCTTAGCGGACGCTAAAAACGCGTTCTCAGTTTGCTCGCGACCGCCTTTTTCTGGTAAAATTGGACGAAAAAGGTATACAATAATTAAGTAATTCACAAAATAGAGCCATTTACGTACCTTGTAAATCGTGTTTCACGTTATTTTGGTACGATTCACATGTAGTGTCATCTGAAGAGGAGATGGCAAAAGGAAACTTCCTGATACTGAGAGTGTATATTTTGCTTTCATTCGCTGACTGTTGTGAACCGGATGAGATATAGAGAGGGGCGAGAATACAGCGATTTTTATCGTCAGGGGAAAGTCGTCTATGTAATTGTGACGAAGGGAGTCACTTTTAGAGTAATGTGACATACGTTTTATGGGGTGATCTCCAAAATGTGTTTCACTGGATGGAAAACTATCATACAAGCATTTTGGATAACATCATTGTCAAGAAAGAAATTGTGATGGTTCGCTTGAAGAGCAGTTGCTGCTCCCACAATCATTGAAACTATCGTGAGACATTAATGCATGTATTTTTTATCCGTCCGTAGACGACATGGCTACACGTGGATGGTTAGGTATGTTATTGAACTTGATGAAATTTGTGGTAAGATACGTAAAAGAGAACGTGCTATGTTAGAGAAAAGTCACAATTTGATGCCATGACATTATCATTTGAAAACTGTGTTTTGTTTACGTGTTTATGAATGTCTTCAAGTCCTGTCTTCAACACACTCATGGCAGCAATGCAACATAGAGCACCTTCTGTTCAACAGAATAGCAGATAGGAGGTTTGTCGACTTTTCAACATACGCTGTAGTCGACAACATACATAGCATATATTCCGATTTGCAACTGTTGATATCCGCTTTCGGGCAATCGTTTTGAAAGGGGTAGTTGGAGACATCTTATATTGAATTATTATTCTTCGTTGACAAACCTTGTTTGTTATTTTCTATTTTCACAGTTTTCATAGTCTGTATCGTCGTCATTGTATTGGTTGCCTTCGTTATTTTCATCGCCCTAGATCTGCACCGGAGGTAAGTTTTGGTCTTTGTAACCGACAATGTAGAATGAGTTAAAAAGAAAAGTGTGCGAAAATGTGATTGATAAACAAACAAAACAATCAATAGTTCAATATGTTCAATATGATCACTGACAGGCTAAGATAAAAACGTTTGCCTCATATTTTCATCACACTCAGGTCGTTTTCGAAACCGCGGAGTGATCCGAATGGAGAAAACAGAAAGCAAACTGACAGCGTCCATTACGAAAATCACGGAATGGATATCGGTGATGAGAGTGGAAAAAGCGGCACCCTTGAACAAGACTACCAGACCATGAACCGAACTGATATCAGTCAGTATGCAACGCTGAACAAAAAGGACCAGACTGGCAGTTTTGCATCTGGGAGTCAACGTTCAGACGACGACGCTGATAATTATGCAAACATAGACACGGAAAATGGCGAGAAGGGTCTGGCTGAGAACAATAAAGTGTATGAAAATAATATAGAGACTGAACAATATATGTTTTTAATTCGCCCCCTACAGGACGACGGGGAGAACGCGTATTCCGTGCCTAACAAAACTGCCCTGGCCTCAGCAACCACCGCCATTTAAGCGAAGTGGTTCTTCAAAATGCTTGTGTGCGATACATGAACCTTCTATATAGTAATTGGTGAGTCGTACTTTATAGCCAAGGCCAAGGCAAACATAACGGTCCGGTCAATTTTAATTTTTACCTGTTGACACTATACTTTTTTAAATTCTTCGTGAATGCGGATGTAAATCATATTTAAAACAATATAGTAAAGGAAGTTGATTTTAAGGAACTTACACTGGGTGTATGTTCATACAGAAATGGTTGTCGATGAGATCAAATGTCACGTGTTCTCTCTCATTTGCATGAATGTGATTCCCCATATCAGGACTGTGCAACTTAATAACACACTCCTGTCAAAAAACGTCATATGAGGAACTCCTCACCTATGCACTGTGTTGAAAAGAATTTAATCAGAAAAACAGGTTAAACAGTTTGCTATTAACAGCTATGAGTAATTGCTGCAATACAGCGTATGTAATTTTAAATAGTCACATCTCTGCATTACTATGTGTAACTCAGAATCGTCACCTCACAGGCTTTGTAGACTCTGATAAGTCAACATTTGACGAATTAATAAAGACACTTTGTTGTCTATTATGGTTTTGATTTTTTTTCTTGCCTACTTAACTGAAATGAAAGCGGTTTCAGAAATACCAATATTTAGAAATCAAAATTCGCTTTGAATTTTAAAGCTAAGTATCGGAAGCGATACGCTTTGATTTTAAAGCTAAGTATCAGGGGCGAGAACATATAAAAAAGCTGTCAAGGTTGGCAGAAGGGAGCTTTTATCGTACAGTCCCAAAATACTCAGGAAATTAGTTATAGGTACAACTAATATCTTATGATCTGTGATCGGCTTGATGTACTTTTCACAGCCAGCTACCTAAAGATAGTCTGACTGACAGAGATATTGTACGCACGTCAGTACGCAGTTGAATTGCACGGCGTTGCAGAAGGGATTTTGAAATTTCCTCAATGTATTCTGCAGTAACCAAAATATAACCTGTTCGTGACAACCTTTATCACAGCTTCTGAATCTTTATCAACTGAACAAATACTTTTTAAGCCAAAGATATCAATTTCCTCCGGCATAAAGCTGTGACAGACACTATGTATAACACATTATAATAAAAAACGGATATTTATTGACTCGGTTATTTCCTGGTAAAGCTTCTATTCTTGGCTCAATCGTTACCAGTTTTTAGAGATTTCAAGGAAGATTAATCAAATTAATATAAAAATTGAAACACTTTCTTTTGAATTTTCAGTTTCTGTGAATGACAGCGACATTCAACCGCTTCACATTTAAAAACCATGTGACCTGTGACCTTCGGAAACAAAATATTGAATAATATAGCTGTCAAAGTAATAGAATTTTACCTATAATGCATTTCGGTAACGTATAATTTCCTCTCTAGCTCCACACTCGGTGAAAAGCCCATTTAAGGTAGCGAGAACTGCAGAACACAAAAGCCATTTTAACAGTACTTTACTTAAAGGTATACAGTCATCTGTAATCTAAATATGCCCATATATGGTCAAGGGTCGTTCCCTGATATTCAAAATGCCCGTGTGCGGCCACTGTTTTTAAAAAGGGGCCACCCTCTTAAAATCTGTGATTGGTTAGATTTCCATGGTAACTGTGGCAAAATTGGAAAAGGTGACAGTATACCTTTAATTCTCCTGGTACATAGCGTCAGGATACTGTTTTATTTTTTGAATGTTTACTTTATCACGTACTCGGATATTTTTGTTGAGTACCCTGTGCAAGTCCTACCATTTACCCTTCGACAGACTTTTACATTTCCACTGATTAACTTTGCTGTTGTACTCATCGTTCATTGATTTTATTTCCTATTGTACTGTCGTGATGGTTTATCAAACCAAAAATTCTAAAATAGTTTTCATTTACATAAACTGACATAATAAACGAATTTAATGTACATGACAATTTGACATAGCATTTCTTCGTTTCGTTACTTGTCTTTGTATCGTGATATGTTGCCGGTAAATCCTGAAAATAAAAGCTCGATGGCAGAGCTAGTTAGCCGAGCATGTCTTGTATCCTATTTTTAATTGAATTGTGCCACTTTTAAGTGATGTGCAGTTGCAAGTGTATAAATTTCACATTCTTGATTTATTCCTTTGGTGGATAGACGGAAGTTGGTCAATCTTGTTATCTAAACAGGATGATATCTAGTCCTGGCCAGTGGAAATGGAACCGAAAAGCAGAGTTTTCTATTATCATTTTTGTCGCAACATCTCGTGTCGTAATAGGAAAAGTGAAACAGAAAGCGTGTAAACATCGTTCACTGCGAAAATCGTGGTGCGGTAATTATTGATGGCAGCAGAAGAATCAACTCACTGGAACGAGATCACAGTGGCCCAAATGGAGTTTGTCCATGTCCATGGCTAAATAAAGGAGACCTGGGGTTGGCTGTTTTGCGTATGGAAGTTTATGTTTAGACACCGTGGGTCTGCTTACGTACCCAGGCGAAGCAGCGAAAACTGGTTTGTGTGTGTGTGTTTTTTTACCGTCAACTTTAAGGAAATAATATAGCGTCTGAATGATACATGTATCTACTGCGCCCTGAAGGAAAACGGAGAACACATGACGTTACTGCTCTACTGACCGCGACAGTCGTCGGTCATTCAAGTGATAGTCACATGTAGTAGGAATAAAGCTACTACCACTCCTATTATGAGATAAATCTACCGGGGGTTTTTTCAATGATCACCGAAACATAATTCACAGCTTAAACAGTTCCTAAGTTGTCAACTGCAATTCGGAGTTTGCAATTAAGAATATACGTGTATACTGCAGTATATCTCTGCATTACTATGTTCTAAGGTTTACAAAAATAGTCTCATTAGACAAGCGTTGGAAAATAAGCGGGAAACATTTGCACTTGAAAGCAGGGTCTCGTGTTATTCCTTTTAAAAAATCCTAGCGGCCTTGATATAACAAGAAACAAGCAATTTGAAACTATAATAATTATCAAAGTGTTAAACCTCGTGAAACTTTCATCTGACAAACTAAATTGAATGTTCTTGAAAAAAAAACAGATGTTGATTAAATCAAAACACTTAAATAGGAACTGTCCTCAGGTAAGTGTACTTACTAGCGCCAGTCACCCTGGGGCACCCTTCAAATTGTTGATAAAATAGTACGCAGGTCGGCAGGCGGGTTATGTCACAACATTGCTGAATGGGTCTTTTCGTCAATTCATTCTCTGGAGATATCTCGATTTCGGTATTTTCTACTAAGCTTACATTCTAAATTAAGTACTTCTTCGAGCAAGTCTCTTAAATTTTTCATAAAAACTTTCTTTATTTTTTTGAAAAGCCCTGTCTTTTTGTTTGATTTCCTGTACCCGCGATGTCATTATACTGCCGTACCACTGGAATTTACAGTCAGCAAACATATAGTCTGTGGAATAATTTTGTATATTTAGAGAAATACCGCACAGTATACGAGTTGTCTAGTCGCTAGGCTTTTCAAAACGCTTCATATTTGAGATATTAATGAAACTTTGCCGGTAGATTTTATCAATGGTTTCTAATTCAATGACAAGTATATCTAAGACAGAGAGAATTCGTACCCTAATGAAGGTGTTAATGGTCTGAAATGCCTGCATTGTGCCACGTTAATGAATCCTTCACTGCAATTTCTTTCTTTCTGCAAGGTTTTACAAACTCTGCTTAACATGTACAGACCACACTAAAACACAATTTAAGTACTTATATTTTAAATATTCTTGTTCATGTGGCTCGTAAGTATTGGTGAACAAATACTGTAGAATCACTATATTTTTTTATTCAAAAATAGAGTATTTCTACTTTTGTTGATGTCCCATGAAAGATAGATCTCGGACGTAATGTACTCTGGTCCACAGTGCAGTAAGTCACATCATGCGGAATTGAAAATTCATTAAATCTTTGATTTTAAAGTCATTCCTCCTTCTTTTATAGAGCAATGATTTCTTAATTACCAAAACAGTTATTGAACTAGAGTACTACATCTTTTGACAGGGTCAAAATCAGAATACTATGAGGTTATTAAGAAAATACCGCAAAAGATGCGTGAGGACATTGGCGCAGCGTATCGCCTGACGTGAAGCGGAGATTGATGCACCGCGCTAATGTCCTCCTGCAGCTTTTGCGGTATTTTCGTATTTAATCTTGTACGTGACTGGGGTATCAAACAGTTCGGGTGTGGACAGTTTTCGTGCTCTGTCGATTTTTCCCCTCCGATTTATAGTGCAATTGTGGAACGCTATCTTGGACGCGGGTCCCCTGAAACCGTTTTACAGTGAAAGCACAGAATGATGCAGCCGCAGGGTTTGGACGCCTGGAAACGATAAATGTTATGGACAAAAAATTATATCGTTTTCGATGGTAGATGTATAATACTGTTTTTTATTCTTACATGTACATATAGCATTTTTTGAAATTAATTTAATCACAAACATGGATAATTGTGTTGAATACTCTATGACGGGCACACCCTTTTTTATCAGTCTTCTCGATCGTGTAAATGTATGTGCGTTCTTCTCTATCGAATTTGCGTTTCCTGATTGCTGTCGTGACAATTGTTATTTCACGTGAGCTAATTACGTCGTTTTCATCCTAATAAAAGTTAAAAAAAATAACCAAATGATACTGAAAATTTTCACAAATGAGAATGTGCTTATTTAGTTTTGTTTTGTTTTTTTTTTGTACCATGATATCTTGTCAAGTGGTCATATAAAGATAATTACATAGCTTATTAACTGACTGTGTCCTGTATCAGACTTTGAAACTCCTCTGAACTCATACCATTGGTAGATAACATCATCACCATCGCAGCGTTTACTAATTCGCTGAACATGACAACAGTGTTTGGCTCTGTTTCAATACCGTGACTGGAGATCAGTGTTCACTTCCGTATATCGTCATGAGCCACCCAACGCATATAATTTAAATCTATGACATTAACAGGCATGGTTGTTTCAGAACTTAAAAATACCAAAGGGGAAGACTCATAGCAGATGCGATAAAAAGTATGCTATTCGATAATATTTGACCTCATCCGTTTCAGTAGATCGACTATACTTCCTAAAATAGTCATGGGGATATTTATCTATTAATAGAAGATTGACGCTACAAATTCCCCTGTGTCACGTTACTTGGTCGTGCAGCTGCTGACACTTGGTATGAGATTCACATTGTTGATTTGACCCGCTTTGACTGATTAACGAGAAATTAAAAATTCTGTCCAAATCTGATGATGCTTTTTAGTGAACAAGGAACTGAGAAGTAAAGTTTTCTGTCATCATTTTTGCATAGTCTCTCATTGATGTCTGAGCTGAACGCCGTGCTCACATTGAAAATGCTACTCGTCGTCTTCTGCCTGCTGTTACGGATAACGAGCGGAGAAGGTAAGACAAATAGCATGTTGGTCATCATAAGATATTACCGATGGGGATTGGGTATAAGAGTTCACGTTGACCGGCCAGTGGTTTATGTATGGACATAGGTATCTATATACATGTTCTATCTAAGGCTTGGCTGTATCCGGACTGTTTAGTGGGCACAACCTAGATGTGTGATCATCGTCATGTATTGAAAGTGAGCAATGAAAAAATCAATACTAACAGCTACAGTATTGGATGACACATTGATGGAGCAAACTTTTGTCTAAATAATTAAATTAGTTCCTAAAAGTGATAGGTAAAAGGAATATTTTAAAAATGTGAGAGTCCAAATTGGCAAATATATGTCCCAAGGCACACGCTACGTATACCTTCTACCAAATATTGTTTTTGCATTGAATTGAATTTAATGTTCGATGAATCCCTAGCTAGAGGTGTAAACGTAAGCAAGCTTGTTTTGATTCGTCAGCATCGGAAGTCAAGGATTGCCTGCTTGGATTTATCTAAAATAAGTTTATCACAAAATTTTAAATCATATTGTGTTCATAGGCCCCCGGTGCTTCATTTTCCCATCTGCACCATTAGTATTATTTCCAGATAAATATATATAGAAAATTGTGATTTATTCATTGTAAAGATTTAATTAGGATATTTGTTCATTCTGTGAACTTTATTTCCATGATGTACTCTCAAGATCACATTGAAACATCCTGTACCAGTAATTAGATTGTCAATACGTGCAAATACAGTAAACAACTTTTGGTATTATCGACGATTGGGAATGCAGTAACAAAGGAAATTCGTTTATCGAGAAATAAAGTAATATCAACGGCCAAGGATATGTATGTTAACTAAGTACATGCTCTTTTGAAATAGGGTTGGTCGGTCAGTAGGTCGGAGGGTAGGCATATGTAGTCAATGGATAAATAGATTGGTAGATAAGTTTATAGGTGGATAGGCAGGTAGGTAGGTGTGTGGTTAGGTAGATATATCTATAAATAGGCAAGTACGTGTAGGTAGGTAGGTAGCTAGGTCAGGTAAGTAGATGCATAGGTAGGTAAAATGCAGTTAGGTACGAGTGTAATTGGGATTTTCGGTTTTAAAATTGTTCACAGATGACAAACATTTGTATTTTACAAGTGATATAGAATTTATAAAGATTTCCTTCTATTTCAGTCTTTTACTTAGTAGTATAAAGTACTTAGTAGTTTACAATTGTGGACCATAAATGTCATTGTTACATAAGTAGTGTTTCATATATGTTTTTTCTTGTATTTCTGTTCAGTGTAATCTGTGTTTCTTGACAAAGATGTGTTTTGTAGACTCGCCACACTGCTCCTTCTGGCCTCCAGACACTATCAGACGTAGCATGTCTGTTGAGACATTTTTTCTCCCTGCCTATCAGTTCTTTCTGTGCACACGGCACACTCCATCGATGCTCAGCCAGCTTTTTATTCGTAATCTGGTCCCCTGACCCATTTCTATACCAATGCTGCGCGGCTAACAAAAATTGGGTCAGGTATGGGCTACGCGTAGGCCGCAATTTTAGTCAGAATATTGACTGCATATTAACGACCACAGTCACCTGACCAAGTCATATGATCAGCAATGTGTATAGTGGCAAGCTCGGAAATAAGACCACAAAACATTGAACTATGGAGTTATTTGCATGTGAAACGACGATTATCGTCTATCTTTTTTTTTCTCAGAGGTGACAGACTATCCCAAGCTCGTTCTATTGACCAATAACAGCCATGCTTACAATAGCTCATACCTGACCCTGCTTTCGTTAGCAGCGCAGCCAGCGGTAGAAATGGGTCAAGGGACCTGGCTGTGCTATGGGCAGACTACCGTCAAATACTCACCTCTATTGCAGTGCATATTCATACCTTTAGACTGCTGCTTGTATCAATTTTTTTCTCCATGCTACTATAAGGCCACAACTCACATTTTGCAGCTCAACTCATGCCGGTAATTCCACAAACATCGCATTTTCTTTTCAGCCGTAACTTGTTAGTATGAAACCTTCATTTTGTTCTATGACAGTAAACACTGCATGAAAACCCAATAATTCAGATAAATTCACATTAATGAGTTGCCTGTATTAAAGTATAATACACGTGAATTCACATGAATACACATGAATACAGGCTTGCTGAATACAAAAAATGGATTCTTGACTGTATTCACCTGTATATGCACTCTTCAGCTAAAATACAGGCAATAATCCATGTTAATACAGTAAGTATTATAGGGTTTTTATGACAGTAAACACTTCGTCCTGTTGACAGGCAACCTGATTACGTGAAAGCAAACGCCAGTGTGTGAAAAAGACTCATTGCAACAAGTCGTCACTGTGCACTTATTCGGAATAGAACCAATATCTGCCCTATTAACTCTCTGTCTACATTTCTTGAAGCATAGAAAAGTACATGTTCTAGCATCTATGACTAACCAGAAATGCTCGTACCAACGCCTCTGCAATGTCCTGTACTTGAATCTTGTAGTACAGTCTGCCTGGCTTGATGTCTACGTACTGTCTAGTGAACTCACCGTCCATACAACATTTGAGTAAGCGGACCAATCTCTGCGTTTGAATATCTCACCGCATTATGGCAGCACAAACATGCTGTTCTGTGAGAATAAAATTTTCTCCTCCGGAAAGCACACAATTTACTTCGGCGCTTTCACTGACTTTTGTGGATTGTTCAGTTGCAAATCAGTGTGACTGGAGAGACATATTTTACAATACTTTAACTTTTCCATGCAATGGACCATAGACTTTTTTTCTTTTTTGTCATTTAGCAGTATAATAAATTGTAGTTTTCTAGTAATTTCTCATAACTGCCTTTATATCTGTACATCTGTTTCCTCACACCGTGCCTTCCACTGATCACAACATACCGATTGCATGAACTTTGCTTCCATGAACTTAAATTTCCTGTTACCATGAACTTCGTAGTTCCATTGATGGCAACATGCTTTATGGGAGACTTTGCTTTGGTATATTGGCATTTTCGGGTTAATATAGTGACGTTGGACTTTGCCTGTTAAGTTTACTGCTTTATGATATTTATTTACTTTGTTGCCTTACTTCCACCTGTCTGGCTCCTCCCAGGCTCGAAAAATGTCACCATGATCCCATGGGCCCAAGTCCCTTGTCATACCCCATACATGCTTTGTCGTCTGTCCTGTTCCCGCCAGTCTGACCCCCAGGGCGAGTATCATGTTACCATGATCCCCTTGGCGCGAGTCACCTGCCTGGACCTGTGTGTTTTTCCATTGTCTGTTTCGTTTTTCACCTGTCAGATTCGCCAAGGCTCGTATCATATTACAATGATGCCTTGAACTGGAGTCACCTGTCATACCCAATACATGCTTCGTTGTCTATTCCGTTCCTAACTGTCTGACCCCAG
This sequence comes from Ptychodera flava, assembly GCF_041260155.1. Lineage (NCBI taxonomy): Eukaryota > Metazoa > Hemichordata > Enteropneusta > Ptychoderidae > Ptychodera > Ptychodera flava. The sequence continues at coordinate 27,294,184 of NC_091938.1, read as the reverse complement.
GCTTGGATCACATCAACGTGATCCCCTGGGCTGGAGTCACCATTCTTCATCTGTTCATATGTTCTCCACCTGGGCTCGTACAATCAACTGTCCCCCGGGTCCGATTCCCCTAGATTTGTATCATACAACCATGATCCCCTAGGCTAGATTTACCTTTCTTTGTGGTTTCATATTTACAACCGGGGCCAGTATAATTCGCCCGTCCCCGAGACCCTACTCCTTCATCAATACATGTTTCCCACCCAGGCTCGTACAGTCAACCTGTCCCCTAGGTCACCACTCCCCAGCTCATATCATCATTTCTTATCATCCCTTTGGTTCGAGTCCCCTCATCTCTGTCTCGTTATATGATGTCTCTACCTGGATTTGCACAGTCGATCTGTCCCAAGGAGTCTGCTCCCCCGGGCTCCATCATAATACCTATGATTCCCTGGGCTCGAGCTTCCCTGTGTACATCATTGTCATGCTTCCACCTTGGTCAACACAGTTGTCTTGCCCTCCCCCCGAAAAAACATCACCCTGCATCTTCTTTTACCATCCTTTGCATAGGAACCACCTATCGATATCACATCTGTTTCCCTTCATATCTCCACACATTCCCTCTTTCTGGGGGTCCTTTCTGCCATTCTTCCTTCCCTTGGGCATTAGATTCCGCCCCGACCCCAATTTCTTCTATTCGATTTCCCCCACTTTCGACATCAGAAATATGTCTAAAAGTAGACTGAGAAACTCTTGTTTTTTGCATATGAAAATATAGGCTAGTTTTGAATATAATTTATTAGACATAATATAATTTTGACTACATGGTGTTAAGAAAACACGTACCGCTAAGTCTTGTTCTTATGACTAAGAAATAATGACTATTAAAGGACTATTACAGAGAAAGTAACCAAGCCCAAAATCGAAAGCAGTGTAAGACTAGCAGCCATTGATGGTACTTAAAAAATCATGTCGATATAGAACCGATGCCATGTATGTACCAACACAAAACTTTAAAGTTAACGTTACGCGTTTGATTTCGGAATAGGACTGAAGTGAAAAAACATACATCGCATTGATTTATTGGAATTGTCATAATTGAAATGATCGAATTATGAATTGTGTCGGTGTTTTTGCCCTCTATGATGCGTAATCCTATTCATTGATTTATTGCAAGAGATTAACTGTGGCGGCGAAGTCATCAGTGAAGGTAGAGGTTCCATCAAATTTTGTGGAATCCCAGGATTAGACACGAATGAATGTATATGGACCATATACATCTCTGAGCAATCTAAGGTGACAGCCAAAATCGATGCCTGTACTCTAACCGTGGAGACAAATGGTAGCTATGAAATGAGTTACATAGAGGTCAGAGATGGAGAAAACGCTGACGATCCACTCATAGGGAATTACACTCACTGGCATTGTTCATCATCGATATCTATTGGATATGCCTCGACAAACGCGATGTGGATTCGTTTAGTTTCCCCTACTATCACAGATGAGGATATATATTTTGATCTGCAGTTTGATGGTAAGTTTCTCTTCCTCTTTTTCCGTTTGACGTAATTGACCGTAATTGAATTTATTAACTATAAATGTTGATTCGATATGTCCTAAAGTAGTTCCTGGCTACTACTACTAAGGCTTCCCTTTACTACTTCACATTCAATTGTTTCAATTTTTCGAAGAGTACAAAAGTTGCATGTTTTCAAAGAGTGTGTAAATAATTCATATAGGCATTCTGTGGCGAAATAATGTCTTAGAATTTTAATCTTCAAGGTTTGCACAATCAGTCTTTAAATGTCAATTTTATTGTTTTTGCATCAGTGTTTGATTTTTGTCTACGCTTGTCAAGATGAGTTCATTTCAGCGCAGTTTACCAAAAACATGAGATGTTGCATTTCAAATATTTTTAACATGAAAAGATTTAGACAAAAATTTATCTATAACTGTGCCGCCGAAATACCTATTTGAAAAATAAGGTACACCCTAAAGACGGTACGCAGATAATCGATGATTTTTGTAAATCCCTTTGCGTCAAAAAAGTCGCCATGTCCGACTTGAGTTTCATTTTCTAAGAAAAATTACTACATCAGAACCAAACCGAGATTTATGAAGTCAATTCCATAATTAAGGAACTGTCGAGTAATATTTAAAAATACTATACAAAGAAACAGTTACTTTTGCCCGGGATAAGAAGAGTGTGTAGACGGAAAAGGAGACGGTTTTACTCACGAAAATATCATTTCAGAGAATAATTACGAATTTATGTAACTTTCTATGTGAAACGCAATGATGCTGATGACTGATATACGATAGTATGCTGTCTTGGTGACTTTTACGAAAGCTAATTACATCCCCATGTATGGGCTAAACACGCTTCGACAGGTTATGTCAATTGAATCTAGAGATAACTCCTGCATCGCGATAACTCCAAAACGTGTTCAAAAATCAATCAAACTCCACTATATGTCGATTTGGCCAATTATGTCATTCGCAAACTGTACCAAGTCTACAGTAAGCGGTATTTCAACAATAAACACCGAAAGATTTTTAAGGATAATCTAATTGTAAAGATCTGTGCACCAGCTTATAAATAGTAAATTATTTTCTAGCTTTTAAAACTTGTTAAACACCTTGCGGTCAAGATGATATATGATTAAACTGTTATTAACAGTTGATCACATTCTGGCCATGTATAAAGTATATAAATTATTTTTTGCCCTCATGATACATGTAAACAAAGGTATTTAATCGACCACACCAAAGGTTGGGCAATTTAATATGCGTGTATCTTGTGAAAACTTGTTAATTTTATTTTTGCATTGGCGGCCGTGCACAGAGGAAATAATTTGCTAGTTTCCCATCCCAAGAAGAGTCGAACAACTTAGAACATCATAAAAACTCCTGTACTTTAGAAGTTCTGGAAGTGCAGCAACTAGTGCATATTTATTTTAATTTACCTTTTTGAGGCACAATAGACTTTTCACTGTTCGTTTCGACAGCACCGACAGTTGATTTAGTTGTCCGTTTGTTTCAAACTTCGTTGGTCGTGTAGATCGTAAAATGCATTGCATAGAAAATGGAAATACCTAAAGCTTGCTGCAATCAGTAGTAGAAAACTCAGCAACAGAACTCGCTTCCCGGTGGACTGAACTCTGTCTTAAGCATCACTCACGACGGTACGTTTGCGTCTCGCGGCCTTTTTTATTATGACCATAAAGCTTAATCAAGATACATTTTAGCCAGAATAAAACCAGGTTGCACGTTTTATTAGGGGTTGGCAAATTATAAAAGGAATCGTTTCTTTGTGCATGATATAGTCGAAGCAAGGTAAGCCATTTCGTATTTCAAAGTCGATTGAAATTTAAAAAACGCTGCATCGAGAATATCGTCAAAATATGATGACAATAAGAAAAAGGGACTGCATTAAAACTGGCAAAATAGAGAAGCGACAGCTGATGTATAAGTAAACAAATGCACGCCACACTACTTATCATCCGTCTGCTTACAGGGCATGGATGCAATACCTATTGAACACATAGCTCTGACAAAATTCATGATGAAGTTCTACCATACTTCTTTAAAGCAAGGATCACTTGTGATATTTAGACTCTATAATGATGTTACGGAGATAGTTTATCTCATGCAAAGGTTATGAGGCATCTAGCGGTCACCGATGCCAGTAAACTTATTAATTAAAGTAACAAGATCCCATTACATGAGTTGATATGAATACAAACCATATTTGCGATAAATTCAAAAAACGCTCATTCCTTTTTATGGGGATGTTTACGGAAGAAGAATCTAATCATGATGGAGGTCAACACTTAATTTATAATAATTAAGTTTTATTTGCACTATAGGCCTCCGGCCCTATGTGCTAAAGTCATTACAGAAAATACATTTCAGTCAAAGGAACAAGTGAAAAAATGTAAATATTTAAGTTTGTACAGTATCCATTTGAAGTTCACTTCGTGCTTTGAAAGCAAAAAGAGAAATTTGCTGACGTTGCGAATAATCTCTGTGGTATCAGTTTGTAACAAACGTGTAAATTTAGATTAACTTGGAAGATCGTGATAAACGATGGGTATGTATTTCACTCTTAGCTTATTATATAAGGGACAAACCAATAAAAAATGGAATTCGTCCTCAACAGTTCTATGGTCACATAAGCACACTCTTTGTATTCTAGGTAAATTTTCGTGTCTCCCCTGTTCTATAGCTAGGCTATGAGCGGATATACGGAATGAAGTCAGACAGAGTCTAAAAACAGGCTTCATTGAAATACAAAGATACTTTTCAATACAAAGAGAAGTTTTATACAATGAATATGAGGCAAGTCTATTATAGTTATTGATTGTGTCGTGCCAGTTCTGGGTATCAATATCTTTACATCGTTGCTTGAATAAGGATAAAAACAATGCCTCATTCCCTACTCCCTGGTTGTACCAACTTTCAGCAAAGCCATAAGAAAACAAAACTTGTCTTAAATTTGATGCCCAGCAATCTTTTCTATTTTCAGCCATGCTATATTGAACCTGATAAGCATGATAAATAAGTCTGTTCGAGTTTGTATGTAATAGCTTAAACCAGTATTTTACCATTCTAGGCAATCTTAATGACCTAAGTGTTGGTCTGCCAAGCTCGCCTCTGGCTGCTACATCTATGACATGCTTTCTTTGGCGTAATAAATGCTTACAAAACTTTACATGTACTTTTTCTAAATGTTTGCCTTCAATATAACCCCAAATCTCACTGCCATAACTTAAATAGGCAGTATCTTGTGTCGAATATTTTACAACAAATAGTGATTGCACTGTCCCTTAAATTATGTAACTTTGAGTTAAGTGAGAAAAGGGCTTTAGAGGCTTGATCTGCCAATACCTCTTGCGCTTTACTCCACATACCGCTACAAGAAAAGACAACACCCAGATATTTAAAATAAGAAACAACAGCTATTGCTTTTCCTTTCATAGTACCACCTCTCGTAGTTACGAAGTGGACCACCATTTCTGAAAACTACAATTTTTGTCTTGTCGAGATTGACTTTCGTCTTGTACTTTTTGCAATACATAGACAATTGGTTTAACAGTCTCTGTAACTTAATTACACTTTCAGCAAAGAGCACCAAATCGTCTGCAAATAATATGTAAAAAAGTTTAACCATACCAAGAGAGCAACCTTCAACCCATGATCTCTACTAACCTCTTCATAGATATCATTTAGAAAAGAAGAAAATAAAAAGGGCGAGAGGATACAGCCTTGCCTGACTCCAAAAGGACAATTAAAAAAGTCTGTCATACCATTACTGCCAAGTACACAGGCTTTGACTTGAGTGTACACAGCCATCAAGGCTTTGAACATCTTACCCTGGAGTCCTGCTTTACCCAATTTAAAGAACAAAATCGTTCTATGAACTCTGTCGAAGGCTTTCTCAAAGTCTACAAAAGCAAAGTAAAAACGCCCCCCTTTACAGCTTAAATATTTCTGAATAAAAGTGTGCAAAAGAAAAATATTTTCAATGGTGCTGTACCCTTTCCTAAATCCAGCCTGTTCTTCTCTAAGTGGAGCGGCGTTTTCTTCCCAGAAAAGTAACCGATTGTACAGAACACGTGTATAGATTTTACTAATAATAGGTCAAAGGGTTACGCCCCGATAATTTTTAGCCAGAGATTTGTCGCCTTTCTTGTGAATAGGGAAAATAACACCCTGGCACCATGAAACAGGAAAACACCGTTACTGAAAAGATGGTTAAATAAAGTACGCAAAAGGGGAACAATAACATTACTACATTGCTTGAAAAATTCTGCTGAAATACCATCGATACCAGGAGATTTGTTGTTTTTCAGACACTTAATACTTTCAATAATTTCTTCTTGTGAAATGGTTGGTCAATGGTATCACTGATGATGTCATCGGAGTCATTGATCGGAGTATATGATGTATCTCCATTCATAACATCCTGCACAACATCATTCATTTCTTCCAGAGTTGACGATATGCATCACTCTGCTCAGTCTGTTCCGGATTGAAAAGTGTGTAAAAATACTCAAACCAGTCTTTGTTTGTAATTGATCTTGGGTGAGAACTCCGTGAAGTCTTGAAAAAAGACCAGAATTTGGAGGAATCGTTGACCTCTAACAAAGACTTAATTTCGTTGATTCTACTCAAATTGAACATCTTTTTTTTTCTTTGATAAGTTTCCTATAATTCTCTTTATCAACTTTGTAACTTAAAAGAGCTTGCTGACAATGCGTACGTCTATAGGTGTTTAATTTAGCAAACACTTTGTTCCTGGCAATTCGACACTCGTTGTCAAACCAGCCATCGTAGGTCGGACGAGGGTTTCTACGGTTACACACTGGTTTGGAAGCATTATAGAATAAAGCACTGAATTTGCTAACAGCATCATCCACATCACCTGTATGTACAGCTTCAGTAAAGTTTGTCACAATGGTTTGCATATCTGAATTTAAAAACTCATTACGAAATTTCTCTGCATTGAAGCGATACTTCTTGAAATTGTTACTTGCAGTAGCTGCCAAATCAGTATTGAAGCTTGACATTGACTCACAATTATCACTCAAAGTACAATTGATTGTAAACTCCAGCGGAAAGTGGTCTGACTCTAGTCTATTGGTGACTTTAAAATCAAGAATATTCGTGAACCATGAGATAGAAACTATAAGGTAGTCTACAACACTTTGACCTGCATTTGACATGAATGTAAATTCGCCGGCTTGATCACCCGGCATTCTACCATTAACAATGCATAAAGAAGCTGATTTACATAAGTCAACCAAATTTCTGCCATATGTGTTACATTCATTGTCACAGCTATTTCTGTTTTGTGTTAGGGTATCATTTACATAAATATTTGTGTCAATTGGCAAGTGATCAGTGGCGTCAAATGAAATTCTCTCATCGAGACCGCCTGTCCTTGCGTTAAAATCACCCATCAAAATAAAGTTACAATCATCAAAATGACTACGAAAGGAACTTATCTCATTCTCAATGTGGATAAAAGTATCATCATTTGAATAAATTGATGAACATTGTGGAGTAACATAGAATGTACCAAGTATAATTGGTGAAGTGCCATTTTGCTCTACTTTCATCCAAAGAGTATCGCTTAAACTGCTCTCAAGTTGTTTAACATAATCACTAAATTCCTGTTTTACAAAGCAAACTATGTCACCGCTTGGTCTTCCCTTACGTGACAACTTTTTGCGAATTGACTCAAAACAAATGTAACCTTCCAGGGCAAATGTGCCCATATCGGTTGCCCATGTTTCTCCAAATTGACTATATCATATTGCTTGATAAATGAAATAAAATCAACATCATACCACTTATACTTCAACCCTCTGACATTCCATGACAAAAAGGATAATTTCGATTTAGGGCCTCGGCCACTTCCCTATGGATTGGGTAACTGTCTGCTTGATCGGTACAAATTTCTCTGTGGGAGCATGACGACTTTGTCAAGTTCTTCATCAAAGATGTAGACTTGATGACCGTTTGTTTCTGATGTGACCACGAGTCTGTCATACTTGACTCTTGCTCTGGCTGTTTTGTCTTTTTCAAGGATGTCTTGTCTCACATAAAGTAGCTTGTGTCGTATTGCTCTTGTGCGTGGAGCAAAATCTTCATCGATAGAGATGTTGGTGCCCTTTAACTTTGCTGCTTCACTCAGTACTCGTTGTTTGTCCCTGAAGTATGAGAACATTGCGATAATCGGTTTGCAGCCGCGTACTGAGTTCGTCATTTTCTCTCCTTTGTTGTCGTAATTATTCTCTTCTTGTTTGCTTCAGTTTATCTTTCAATTCGTTCAGATTCTGTCCGTTTGTCACACTTTCAAGGTTGTCAATTCTCTCTGAATTTTCGTTTCCCTTCTCTTCCAAGCTATGCAGAGTGTCTTCAATCTATTTTTTACATCCATGCTTCAATGTTGTCTATGCGTGATTCCATGCGTGAAAACTTCTCCTTTATTTCTTTCGAGTCATTTGCTATTTCATCCAACTTGTCCAGAATAGTATTGATGTCTTGTCTTCTAATCGGGCTGTCGGAAGACTGTGATTGTGACCTGGTAGTCTGTGGACATGGGTTGACTTCAATGTTACTGGCAGCCAGCAGCAAGAAAAGACATATGCGTATGCATAAACTTATCTTGGTAACACTGCATAACAATGGGACCTTCGTACGCGCGTTCAGTCCACTTCTTTTGTTCCTTCGGTCTGGGTTTCCGCCACCAAAAAGCCCAATTTTCTGTCTGTAATAGACCAGTGAAATCCCCATGATCGGTTGGATGGCGTCACTAATGTGCACTAAATCGCACTGTGTATTGTTGCCGATGAGAGCATACATCTTTTGGAGAAATTTTCAGAAGTATTTTCGGACGGTGTGAAAAAACTTCCTACACCTCTTCTTGACCTTTGACCTCCAGCAACACTTAATTAAGGGACATGGGAATCTCACGTGATGAGTTTGCAATGTGTCACAGTGACGTTCGGGTATTTATCGTGACATGTAATTTAAGATCAAGACCTGCATCGGTGTTTGCGATGGGATGTATTATTTTCATATTTTTAATTCATGTCTATCATATGATCAAAGCCGCGCCTTAAAGATAACAATTATGATCAATTTCTAAAACAATATGAGAGAGGAATTCAACGGACACCAACTAGTAATCCAAGACATTCAGACAGTGGGAGAAACCCATCTTGGGCGATTGCACCTCTCAAGCTTGTCTAACGAAAAATAAAGTCTATATGCATTTAGTATCAGCGAACTCTGAATGTCTCGTGTAGTAAATACTTTTATAGCACACCACATGCTCATTCCGTGCCGCGATTCGCCAGAATACGTCACGTGACGAAAAAATAGATACGTCTAGTCCTCACCGGATCGAAAAAAGTGACGTCAGAGGGTATTTTTTTGGAAAGCTATTTACCTAGGGAAATAGTTTTGAGCAAATTTGCAGAAGTGCCCGGTCACGTGACCGTAGTGTCGCCTGCAGCTTTGTAACAATGGTGGGTGACTAGAACGTGATGTGCGTCCGGGATAGGGGTGACGACACTTCTCTAAAACAGATTTTCCTACATTTTCCAACATTTTACAACACTCAAACAGCGTAGGAAGTTGAACAGCTCATCGACGGAAAAGATTAAAGTGCCACTAAGGTTTGTCGTTAGGTATGCTTAGAATATTTTTTGAAAGAAAGTGGTACCACGTACAATTGAAACCGTTGTGGAAACATCGCCCAGTAAACTTGTCACAATGAATTGTTGCGGTGCAAAATATCAAACACATTAAAAACTATATAACAATACAACATAAGCATGTGGTGTGGCCGTGTGTTACCAGAAACACAACGCTATACCCCACGGCCTACAGCCTCAGGGAATAGTGATGTGTTTCTGGTAACAAACGGCCCCTCGGGTAATAGACTAGCGCTATAGCCCTCATGACCAGGGAAAAGGTGTTATTAAGATTCCCAGTACTTTTTAGCAGACCGATTGGCGAGACTCCCGTAACAGTAACAATGTTGGACTATCATCCAGCGTAATTAAGGCCAACATTCGAACTTCCATTTTCGATTCGTATATCACATTTTGGATTCGTAACTCCCATTTTGGATTTGTGTATCGCATTTTCAACTTTCGAACTCTCAGTTTGGATTCGTGGCCGCATTTTGGATTCGTATATCGTATTTTTGATTCGTATATCACATTTTCAACTTTCATACCAACAATTTACGAACTCGCACCACGGACGTTTTTCTTAGTGGTGTCCAGGATTTATTTTATATTATTATACTTGTTTAACGAGGGTAGCCTGGTAAGCTTCAGTAAAGATGCTTATATTCCCCAGGGCCCTCAAATGAACATACAAACTGATACAAAGCAGAACAACATGAAACATGACTAACAAAGCTAGAACAATACAATGCACAGAAAAAAGTGGACAGGAGTGAACCTGCACACAGGAAATAAAAATGCACAATCACACTAGATAACAAAAACAAATTTGACAAGAAAACTAAAACTCACAAACATAAAAATTATACCCAATAAGCTTTCAGGTAAGGTGTTTTAAAACTGCTCAATGAGTTACTAGATCTTATACTGAAATCGACATTATTCCACTGATTGGCACTATTTACAGTAAACCCTTTTCGATAAAAATCCCTATTTGTTGCAGGAACCACTAACAATTTTTGTATCTTAGATTTTGTAACTCTTTTATGATCAATTTCGGTAAAAAGACTTTTCATATATTGCGGTGCAAGATTATTTAAACATTTAAAAACCATACAAACATTCTTATAAATTATACTATCTGGTAATGGCATTATATGCATTGTTTTAAATATAGGCTCTGTCGAAGAATTATACCTTGCATCACACATCACTCTAATAGCACGTTTCTGAATCTTATGCAACCCTTTTATAAACGGTGATGCTCCCCATAAATGATAACAATAATCCAAGTGTGGTGAAATATAGCTATTATAAAAAAGTTTTCTTATATTCATAGGTAAAAACTGTCTTATTCTCTTAAGCAAAGCAATATTACTATTTACTTTTTTAAAAATCCTGTCACAGTGCTGCTTCAATGACAGATTTTCATCGACAAGCGTACCAAGAATCTTTTAACACTGAGTGTACTGCTTGCAATTCCTTTTCACCAAGATTACAGTCAAAAGTTTGTTTATTCAAATGTCTACGTTTTTGTTGCGGTGTTACAATCATTGTCTTTGTCTTGTCGCAATTAATGGCCATTCTATTATTCTTACACCAATTATAAACATTATTTAAGTCAGAGATCAAAGTTGTCTCAATTTCTTTAATACATTTGCACTGGTAGTTATGGTTGAATTATCTGCGTACATGTCAATGTTATTATCAATATAAAGTGGCAAATCATTTATGTAAATGATGAAAACTTGGCCTAGGCATTCAATATCTTGCCCTGGGCATCCTAGGCATTTAATATTCGTCATAGGTATTCAATATGTTGATATTTTTTCCTAGGCGTTTGATATGTTGTCCTGATCATTCAATTCAGTTGCAATTCAATTGTGTAGGCATCCCTAATTTGCTTCATTGTAGTTAGTCACGTTTTTTCCTTCATGGCCGTTCTATGTCAGAATGCGTCATCGATACGTCACATGACGTTATCTGATTTCTCGGGTTGTTCCCTTGTGATGCTCTGGAGGGTCCACGAAAATGTGAACTGGCGTATTACCATTTTTATCCCCTGCCGATCTTATTCCCGCACATGCCTCGCCGGAATTAGATTGGTAGCTGCAGATCCAGTTAAGTAACTGTTGCAGATTTCGACCGTCCTCACAAAATCAAAGCGATTGTTACTAATGCATATGCAGTGGTATGGAAAACCATAACTGACTTGAGTGGTCTTATATCATGTTGTCCTAGACATTCAATATCTTTTCCAGGGCATTCAATATATTGTCCTAGGCATTTAATATGTTTTCATAGGTATTCAATATGTTTGATATGTTGTCCTAGGCATTTGATATGTTGTCCTGAGCATTCAATATATTGTCCTAGGCATTTTACACCGTGCCTACTTCCGTTAAACGAACGATCATGTTTCATGGCTTCACATTTGAATACTAAGCTTTGTGAAATATAGCAAAATAATTACCTGAATAGTCACAGAAAAAGATTACACAACGCTTTTCCGCGCTCGTGTTTTGTTATCAATGTCATCTTTAGAAACACTTCAAATAATATTATAACAAGTGTGTGTTGTAATGTGATAGTATATGCCACATAAAATGTTGTTCTTTCATTTACAGCCTGTGGTGGTAACATCAAAACGAGGGAGGGAGTGTCTTTTCACCATTTTATCCAGACTCATACCTGAAAGGTGGAAACTGTACATGGACAATAGACACCTACCAAGGAACAGTCTTCTCGTCCAATTTTGACTCCTTTAAATTGAGATATTCTGAAGATACCATAGAAATAGGAAATGACGTAAGCAATGGAAAAGTTGATATTGGACGATACACCAACGATGATCATTCATTGACAGTTAATGACAGTGAATCAAATTCAATGTGGATTACTCTGACAGCATTTGAAATTCCAAAAAAGGATAGAACTGGGCCTTTTTACTTTCAACTAGAGCTGACAGGTAAGCTTCTGCGGATATAAGAATATAAGAAATATCATCAGGTAACAGTTTTTAAATATGACATTAATATTCCATAATATTTTAAATGATAACACCAAAATGAAACAGACTTCACCGTGTTGTACTGGTGGTCCGTATAATAATAATAATTAATAATAATTTATTTATAAAGCGTCAATATCCACAACAAAGTGATCAAGGACGCTGTGAGAAAATTTACATATCACAAAAGCAATTAAAACAGTAATAAAAAAAAACTACAATAAAACCATCTAAAACCAAAGTCTAAAAAGCAAATTTAAAAAGGAAAGTTTTAACATTAGTTTTAAAAATTGACAGGCTAGGAGAACGCCGAATATCTAATGGAAGACTGTTCCAGAGTGTGGGAGCTGCCACACTAAACGAACGATCTCCATACTTCTTTGTGCGCGATCGAACCGGACGAAGTCTGAACTGGTCAGCTGACCTCAAGTTACGACATGGAACATAGAGTGATATCATATTTGAAAGATAACTGGGAGCAAGCCCGTGAATACACTTAAAAGTCAGGACTAACATCTTAAATACAATGCGCTGTGTCACCGGTAACCAATGCAACTGGTACAGAACAGGGGTGATATGAAGAGAGATTTTTGAACGAGTTACAATTCTTGCAGCCATGTTTTGAACACGTTGAATCTGAATGATTAAATTATTCGGAAGTCCATACAACAGAGAGTTACAGAAATCAATACGAGATGTGATAAAAGCATGGACAAGTTGTTCTGTGGCAGACCTTGATAAATATTTACGAATACGAGCAATGCGTCGTAGATGAAAGGTTGCCGTACGGCAGATCTCTGAAACATGAGGTCTCAGTGTGAGATGAGAATCAAGGATGACGCCTAGGCTTTTGGCCTGATAGCAAACAGGAATTTTAGCATCTCCAACACAAATTTCTGTGATATTTCTATCAGATGGACAATCCGAGGAGAAATTACAAATTCTGTTTTATCATCGTTTAAAGTGAGAAAATTTGTAGACATCCAGAGTCTGACATCTGAAATGCAATTTTCAAGATTTGAAATCATTCTAATGGCATTATCCCTGGTGAAAGACATATACAATGTTGAATCATCAGCATAAAAACTATAAAGACATCCATGACTAGCAACTAATTTACCGAGCGGAGAGGTATAAAACATTGAAAAGAATTGGACCTAACACTGATCCCTGAGGTACCCCGGTATCAAGTGGATGAAATGATGATTGAGTGGAATTTATAAGAACACACTGACTTCGATTTGAAAGATATGACTCAAACCACTTAAGTGCATAACCAGAAAGACCAAATTGATCTCTTAAACGATCTAATAGAATAGTGTGGTTGACAGTATCAAATGCAGCAGAAAGGTCAAGTAAGACCAAGAATACATCACACTTATCATCGAGGCAAGCAAAATATCATTTGTTACCTTTAAAAGAGCTGTTTCAGTACTATGTCCTGGCTTGTAGGCAGATTGCATTGGTTCATCTAATGAATGTTATGACGGACGTGAGTCCCTTTATTCGTTGCTTGCAATGCAATAAACATTGCATTGTAGTTCCTGTGACTACGTTTTCATCGACAGCCATGAACGCTATTTAATTATCAACAACGAGAGGAAAAATGGTCAAAGTGTTGAAGTGCCGAAGTGCAAATATCTGACAATGCTAAAGCAACTTTATTAAAATTTGCGTTTACGCGCGCAGCCAACCTGGTAATACAGAAAGTAAAACTACGCATTTTGATATGCCATGGCCCCTGATTTGCAACCTTATTGGCAGCGAGTTAGACTTGATATGTAAACATGTTGAAGATGTATGCTCCCACATGTATGTGGTTGTACGAAAACCTTTACCGATGTACATTTCGTAGTTCTCATTTAATAGACCAATGAAATATGTATTGTGAACAGCGTTTCCTTGATGACCCTGTCCGGAGTATTCCATCGTGCTTTGTACAGTAGAAAACTAATGCTTTTCGCACTTGTGCCAAAACATTATAAAGTCATTTAGCTTTCTACTTAAAGTGGCTTCTCCACTTCTATGTTCGTTGCTGTGTAATTGACACCAATAAGAAAAACGTGAAAAAAAAAATTAAGCAGAGTGAACACATAAGTTTTCAATTTGGTAAACTTTCACTGTTCGGCGTAAATGCCATCTATTAATGATATTCTGAGTGGAAGATGAATATTGTATGACTTTCGTAGCATATCTATGGGACAGTTATTCAATTTGTATCCAGCGCAGAAGTTCGGGTCATGTGTGGATTGTAGCATATGAACGCATTTCAACAATTGTCTGGTTCTTCTTTGCATTACATGAAATATATGAGGTTTCTTACCATCTTAAAAATGCACTTTTAACTGTGTAAAAAGTTTATCAAATGACTTTTTCTGGTTACTGGGTGCTAGAAGGAATGTCAAAACAAAAAGTAACTTCATCTGAGTACAAACTGTTTCCGAGTCAAAGTTTGTGCATGCACAATAACTCATAACGCTGTACATAATTTCCATAACTAATATCATTACTGATTTTGAATTCGGCTAAACCGTTTCTGTTTTCACTGTAGTTTCCGATAAGGAGACGAATCATAACATTTAAAGATAGCCTGATCAGTTTCTTATTCACTGGCATCCTTTGAGCCGCCGGAGAAATCAAATTATCTCCCCCACTTCACCCAATAACTGATTAGCAAGATGACGACAAACAAATAATACTATTAAATGTTATAGTAAAAGTTTCCGATACTGTTATTATTATTAATCATTATCTCATCATTGGTTGATTCTAGACAGCCACTGAAGTTTAATTTTACTCTTATATTTCGTTTCAGTCATTGGTGGAAATGGAGGTGATATATTTGGTCAGAAAGGTTTAATTGTTTCACCAGGTAATTCAAAAGGAAATGAACATGGGATTTATCCAAATGCAGAAGCTACCTATATTTGGAATATCTATTGTCCGGATGGAACTTTTGTACTTGGACGTTTCGTTGATTTTTCACTCTACACATTTGACAAAGTCAGCATATTTGATGGTGACGAGAATGAACCCTTCATCGAGTATCAACATTACCAAGGTCGAGATGAACAGTTTAATGCAACAGGAAATAAAATGGTGATACAACTTTACACTTTCAAGGATGAAGTAGACAAAGGCTATGGAAGATTCGAACTTCACTTTGAAGGTATAGTAGTCGGAATTATGAACCCTTGTCTTTTTAACATACTGTTATCGATTTTAGGATGCAAAATCAGCAGTGGTAAAAAACCTGATTTTTCGTCCATTGTGAATACGATAAATTATTCGATAAATATCTCGATTTAAAACTATAGTTCTTGAAGATATCGTATTAAACAATTGGTAGCTGTCAGATTAAAATTTTTGAACGCTGTCAGTGCTGAAATCTAAGCAATTCTCTTCTCTGCGGTGTGTCATGACTGTCAAATGTTATTTGGTATGTTTCTCTGTTTCTTCAAGTTGTTGTTTACTTACCGTGGGGGCAACTTTTTTTATTTATGTCTATTCCGACAACTTCACCTTGGTTTACTCTCAATAGGGCTATTGTTATCAACTACAGAAGAAGTCACAGGATACAACGGTACTGTATACTCACCTCTGTATCCATTACCCTATCCAATGAACGTCCAATACACAACTAAGATATCAACACCATCAGGCACCATCATGCTAATGGAATTCAAAGAGTTGATGTTGAGAAATGGAGACAATGTGTCTGTCTATGATCAAGATGGCCATCTTCTTGCCGGATACAATTCGGAGGAAGACCTGGCAGCTTTAGAAACGCACACTAACGTCACATTTGTTGTTCTATATTCCGGTAGTGAAGATAGAACCAGAATAGGAACTTACTCCTTAGAGTTCGGAGGTAACTATATCCATTTGTGACTACATATCCATATTACGATGTAAAATATTCCATTTTACTGTCTCTTTAAATGTATATATGGAGCATATGTCCAGCGGAATCCTACAGATTATACTTTCCTCGTTTAAATAGTATAACGTGCGTTTCCTATATCTGAAAGCACTAAAACTAAAGGCCTATAGTTAGGATAGGAAATGATATATTTGATGGTGGCTAATAACGTTGATATAAATGAGAACTGTTTTGCCAGAGCAGATATCATATCGCCGAAAGTGAACAGCAAAGACATGTATTTATGCTTTACGGATTTTTGTTGTATTTGCGATGCCAAGCTTTGCATTTACACAACATATGAGCGCGAGAAAGCTTAAACTTTCCAAATTGTACGGATGGTAGCATTATTCTGTTAAATGTCATACTTTGTGAGAAAACGTTTTAAACTACTTGTCGTTTGTGTAACATCTACCATACGTTCATCTATACCTATTTTGATAAAAATGCTAACCCGATTCATCTATCAGCTGTGGTATGCGGTGACCCAGGAGAAGTGGAAAACGGTGAGTCTGAGGGCGATGACTTCACCTATGGTAGCAACGTCACGTACCGATGTCAGGAAGGCTATACACTGAACGGGACAAGCACTATTACATGCCTATCGAATGGAACCTGGAGTGATGATTTGCCTCAGTGTATAAGTGAGTAAAATGGCGCATTTGATCGGTGTCAAATAATCAGTCTTGTTTCATCAACAACACGGACGTATCTATGTACGTCACAAGACCTTTTCAGTTTAGAGCACATGCCAAGACGTTTCCAACATAATCCGCTGTCGTTGGTAACTATATTTCTAACATAATTCCTTCGGGGAGAAAATGAGAAAATCATGGGGATTTTCCGGAACACTCCATAATCATAACAAAACTCAGGCTCGGTGCAAGTTTTCCGAACGCACTGCTAAACCAGATACCAGTATATATGCCCACTGGGGGATTAGAGAAAAATAACAGGAGGACGGCATTTTGGGATATGGGGTCGCAAGCATTTTCATTTTGTGTCATGAAAGTTCACGCATGTCCATAGGGTAGGATAATAATCCTGTGCAACTATCAAAAGAAGATGCAGCCATTTTGAATGGTCCAAATTCTGGCGTCAAATTGGACACTTAGACAGTAGGATAATTTAAAGTGCGTATTCTGTAGAAGAGCTTTGATTTGGAATTGCACCTCCAAATATCACGATACATAGGAGTCCATTAATCAAACAAGCTATGTCTGTGCATTCGTGTATGTTTGATAATTGACATTTACTTTCCTAGTACGAGGTAGGACATGCATGTGAGTACAAGAAATTTGATTTCGCTATTTCAACGAAAATGTGGAGTCAATTTTCATGCCACAACGAGAAAACTATGAATAATTTCGAATTCAAAACTAGCAATATCCGTGCATTTATAGATGTTTTAGATTTACGTGACTTGAATAGAGTTGTTACTGTGCATATGGGTACCAATAATGAGATGCGAAATTTTCCCCTAAATTGTTGATTCACTATACATGGCAGCGAATGGGAAAACTCTGAACATTTGTTTCCAAATTGTGCATTAATTTTATAAATATATATCTGTGAATGCAGGTGTTCTTGATTAGAATAGGGTAGGTGAAACTGCAGGTATGGAGAAAAACTATGGTATTAGATTTTCAACAAAAAATATTGACAAATTATAAGCCGCACAACTTTTTATATCTTTCCATTTACATGTGTATGTTTTAACATATTTCCTTTCTGGCCTTAAAGACTATCTAGATAAACATTTCAATGCAAGATAGGGGAAAGCCCCTGTGACACTTTCCCCCTAAGCCTCTCTCATGTTCTCCCCCTGTACTCTCAAATTCTGCCCGGTCAGATATCCTAGTGAAAACCCTGTCATAATATCCATCCAAATTAAACAATATACTATATGATTAGATACTGCGTGATCTTTTATATCTTTATTTTATTGTGACTTTGAATTTCATTTTGATGTGTTCACCTTTTTTGAACCATCATGAGATAACTGATGATAGTCTAGCAGGGTACATCAGGATTTGAAAGGTCTTTACTGTTGCTGTATTTTGTAAATTTTACAATTACATGTATTGGTATTTAACTTTTCTAAGTGGGGGATCAGTCAAAATTTCAGAGTTAGAGAGGGAGGTTACTCAAATTCATCATGGTTGGCGAAGGGGGGTCACTCGAAATTTCGGAGTTTCAGGCCGTAAATAATGACGGCTCCCTTATATACAACGCATTACAAACTTGATGACCAATAAAAAAAAATTGCACTGCTACTCCATTTGGAAAAAAAATTGATGCAGGTCTGACAGTAGAAAAAAAAATTGCTGTCACTCTGACAGGAAAAAAAATTGCTCCCATACCCTCTTCCTCCATACCCCCAGAAATCAAATGGTTCTCCCTTAGTTGACCCCGTAAACAAGTGTGCGTCACGCGAATTGGAGAAGGGACTTTGATACCATGCTTTGATACCGTAATCGCACTTGCCGTTCAAAGGTCAACTTTAGAGATGGAACTAATGATCTGCAAAATTAATATTAATTCCACGGAATTATGAAACTCTGTCATCTTACTTATTCCATAGCAGTTATTAACGAGAGGTAATGTTAAAGATAGTTTTATAGAGAGTGGGTTAAGTTCAATGTGGATGAACCAAGCAATTTCAAATCTATTAAGGTAAAATGCGCCTCGAGGACAGCGAGTGAGACTCACATTTCTTTTCTGAACTACAACTTGTGGGGGCTCATTTTAAGGCTGTTGGAGTAGGAAAAACTTTTCACAGGCTAATTTTTTCGAAAATCGAAAATATTTTTTTACTCCATAGAGTTAACACAGGGATGGCGGCCATTTTGAATTTCGAATATCGGTAAATTTTGGGTAATTTGTTTCTCTGCTACCAAAATTAGCACGGGAACCCCCGATTTTTATTCTTGATTTTGAAAGAGTATGGTTGAAAGTTCATTGAGGAAGTTTGAGCAAAAGTTTCAGTCTATCACTTTCGAAATGCATACTACCTTAAGATCAATATATTGCGTAATCCATTCAGAAAGGTTGCGTCTCCATCATAGTTTGACCTTTGAACAGCAAGGGCCGCGATATCATGGTCCCTTCTCCAATTCGCATGACATACTGAAAGTTCACGGAGTCAACCATAAATCACTGAGAATAGCCCAAATAATTGAATTGGGGTTTTTCTTCAAATTTATGCCTGCTCTGAAAATTGTTTTACCTTGAGTATAGTTCACAGTACCTGATGTTTCGTATAACCAAAAACATTTCATGTAATCACTCATATATATGTGTTTTTCACATATACATTTGTAATAGTGGATATGCGTTCAAGCATGGAGGTAGCTACCTCCATGGTTCAAGTGATCCCTATATTACATAATTGTCAGACAGTGTTCACAGATTATAATCATTCACGAATGTCAGTGGGCGTCGGTGTGCTGCTGAAAAAATCTGTCATGTCACCCTGCCCTAGCTGTTTGATGCTAAACTGCAGAGGCTTCATAAAATTATTTGAGTTTGACAAACTTGACCACTTCCATCAGTGTAGTGACTCTCCTCGGTCACACTTAACATAGCATACACCGTAACAGAGGACACAAGTGCATGAAGTACGTGTTCAGTGTAAAGTAATATAAATACTCTTTTTACTGGGCTCAATGCTCCAAATCTGTGGGCATATAAATATAAAAACAATAGTACATTCAAGGGGGGAAAGGTAACTGAAAAGCCAAGCGACGGTGGCCAGTCTATCTTTTCTTGCACAAAATCTATAGCAACTGCAAGCAACTGTGACCGTAGAAAAGGCCGGGTTAGGTCCTACACTACTATTATAAAAGAAGAACGTACTATAAACTTAGTTTGTCGTCGCACCGAAAGTACTTGCCATTTGCATATTCTTTTTTTTCGCACCAGAACATACTCCTCATTTGCATCTTAGTTTTTTTTCCGCACCAGAACTGACTCCTCATTTGCATACTACTTTTTTTCCGCACAACGATCGCTGGCAAGCTTACTGTTTTGTCGCACCAGAACAAACTAGTTTTTTCCGCACTGCACATACTCCTCATTTGCATATAGTTTTTTTTTTCCGCACCAGAACTGACTCCTCATTTGCATACTACTTTTTTCCGCACAACGATCGCTGGCAAGCTTACTGTTTTGTCGCACCAGAACAAACTAGTTTTTTCCGCACTGCACATACTCCTCATTTGCATATCGTTTTTTTCCGCACCAGAACTGACTCCTTATTTGCATATCGTTTTTTTTCCGCACCAGAACTGACTCCTCATTTGCATACTACTTTTTTTCCGCACAACAATCGCAGGCAAGCTTACTGTTTTGTCGCACCAGAACGAACTAGTTTGTCGCACCGCAGGTATACTCAGTAATTGTTTTTCCGCACCATAACAATGCTCATTGCATATGATATTTTTCCGCATCATCCGTGTTTGCAACAGACTGTGTGCAACCAGAGTAGAGTTTGTCGTAGCTTCAACTTGTACTAGTAGTTTTTTTCCGCAACGTCTGTACGTTGTAAGTTTGTTCACACCGCAATGCGAGTATATGAAGTTTCCGTACCGGTTTCTATAGGTTTCATATTAACAGCGTCTACGTTTGGTAATGAGCGAGTAGAGATTTTGCGGCCTCAAAAGACGATAAGATTTTGCGATGGCAGTTCAGTGAGGAATCGTTATCATAGAGTTTCTGTGTCCGTATGTTGATTATGAGCAGCAAGAGATTTCGCGTCCGCACGAGCTTTTGTTTTTTTCGCAATCGCAGTTAGGCATTCGCCGCCAACGTTATCATTTGACATCTCACTAAGCCTCATAGATTGTTACCGCTGCGGCCAGTGTTCATCCAAGGTCAAGTTACATAGTGTTAGCAATGTTGACGATGACTTATATTTTGTGGTCGCAACATAATGTGATTTGAGTTGTTGTTGTCGCATTTGAAGTTGACGGCGCCGCTAAAAGTTATGTTGTAGCCGGGTGGTATTTTTTGTATATTTGGACGGAAAACTTTTTTGTTTTCTACCTATGCATTTTCAATGGGAAAGAGTTTCCGCCGAGGGGTCCCCAACGGCTTTCCATAGCCTTTTAATCTTGAACAGCTAATTGTACTTTAAGAATTCCATTGTTGTTTGAATTATGAATAGCCAATTATACTTGAAGACATTTATAGAATTTTTCTTGTAAAATGTCTGATATCTATCTATGGAATCAATTACACCTTGCACTAAGGTGAGTACTTTCAAGAAAGGTCAAAGAACAGATGTGTATTACATTTCAATTAATATATTATTGATATTCGAGGAGGTGTGACAAATAGTGGCGAAAGGTCACTGTTTTACTCGTGGAAAAGTGAGGAGAGTCACTATTTTTCACACAAATTCGTACGCACTTTTGGAGGGTCAACATTTCGTGCAGTTCCATTTTTAAAAACTGATCCCTCGTAATTTCTGTCCACTGGCAGTCTCTTACCCGATAATCGTGTTAGTAAAATGTAATCACTTAGTATCATGTTTACATTCCCGCGATTAGACACCCTACGCTGACTAGTTTCATTTTAGTCAACACTGTCTGCTTCCTTGCTGCCTTATTGACAGTTGGTTTTCCTTGCTTGCTTGCTTCAAAAGTCTATTGCAACGTACGCAATCTCAGATTTGTGTATAATTGTAAATCTAATTCCTACAAATTTGGGGTTTTAATCGGAACGTGTAGTTTATATTCGCTTTGCTTGGTAGCTGTAAATGTAAGCGAAACAAATGCAGCGTATAAACGTTTTTGAAATGCTACATGTTTGTTTAATGTGATTGTCAGATTCTTTTTGCGTAAAATACCCAATTCGATTAAACAAAATATATATTTCAAAAAATAAATATGCCACTATCCACCATCACATTGAATTTCGTGGTAGCACATACATAGCTAATTTTGCTACGACGGGGTTACTCTTTCAAATTATTTGATCAAGTCGAGTCGAGTCGAGTTATGTTTGAAAAAATATGCCAAGCCATTAGTAGATGATATTATCAATGGATGTCACAGGGTGTTTATTCAGGTCCTGTCAAAATGTGAATAATGT
Source organism: Ptychodera flava (assembly GCF_041260155.1). Lineage (NCBI taxonomy): Eukaryota > Metazoa > Hemichordata > Enteropneusta > Ptychoderidae > Ptychodera > Ptychodera flava. The sequence continues at coordinate 27,271,968 of NC_091938.1, read as the reverse complement.
AAGCCAAATGATTAGATCCGTTGTCTAAACTTTACATTTGTGTTGTGAGATTCAACTCATTTTATGCGCATTTTTGTTTCTGAATTAATTTATGTTCGGTTTTATTTTAGTTGTGTCATGTGGAAATCCTGGCCCACTAGAAAATGGTGAAGAAATTGGCGATACATACAATTATGGAAGCAACATCACATATCATTGTCATGAAGGCTACTACCTGAACGGATCAGAAACGATAACTTGCCAGTCTGACGGAACCTGGAATGAAGAAATACCCGTGTGTATGCGTATGTATTATTAAATCATTTGATTTAGACTGCACCAAAATTGACAGTGATGAGTGCAAAACTGTGAAATAATTCATTTGGCAACATTTTCTGACGTCGTATGTGACGTTTATTGAAATGAACATCTTGCGGTTTACAATTTCTAAGGTACAAAAACCTGAGTCTGTATGTTAAATTCATTTGGATGCAACTCAATTGTATCACCGTGTAGATAACAAGCGATTTCATTTACGGCCTTTTTCATGAACTATAACCTGTCAAAGATATCACATCTTGTTTTCATAGTTCCTAAGTTAACAGCTAGGTATATTGAATTACCATTCACGGTTCCTTCCAAAATGTGAACAGTCAAACTTTGTCTGAAGAACGTTTCAAAACATATTGATTTGAAAGTATGTACCATTAAAAAATGATTAGCTACATGTCAGAGAAGGTAGACATACGTTTTCAGTAGACATGTAGAATCTAAGAATATAATTACTCCCATTTTATTTTCGACATTTCTACATTTTTGTAGAAACATGTTGTCGTTTCGATTACTGAATAGCTACTAGTTCATTGATGTGTGTCTTTCAGTTGTGTCATGTGGAAATCCTGGACCATTAGAAAATGGTGATGAAACTGGCGACACCTACACCTATGGTAGCAACATTACATATAATTGTAATGAGGGCTATCATCTCAACGGTTCAGAAACGATAACATGCCAGTCTGATGGAACCTGGAACGAAGAAATGCCAGTCTGCACACGTATGCATTACTGCAAAGTATTTTATATTTCATTTACACTAAACTTACACGTGATGGCCACAAACAATTAATCTGACTCGAAGCGTCTGTCCTCTAATCCGTCATATTTTGATAACTTTAATTTAATGCATTTCATTGACTATCATCTCAAACGGCATCAGTTGAAAGGTACCGTAACGTTTATCAATCCATGGTTTCGGATTAGTTCATGATGACATTCACTAACATTGTATTAGCCTTTGTTTTTCATTGAAAGTGTTATCAGGTTAGTCAATTTGCTTTCAAAGCTGATAAATGAATTGCCCCTTTTACTACAGTACTTTTCAATCTGCAACGCGAAATTTATTTTAATTTATGTAATGTTTACCCATTTATCTACCAGCTGTGGTATGCGGTGACCCAGGTGAAGTGGAAAACGGCGAGTCAGAGGGCGATGACTTCACCTATGGTAGCAACGTCACGTATCGATGTCAGGAAGGCTATACACTGAACGGGACAAGCACGATTACGTGCCTATCGAATGGAACTTGGAGTGATGATTTGCCTGAATGTATAAGTGAGTTTAGTGGATATTTTTTCTTTTAATAAACGATATCAAACCAGGAAAGACACTTAGATGCATGATCTCGAATCGAGGATGAATAAAATGTCTCATATGGAAAGAACAATTTTATAAATCAATCTTACATTTAAATACACCGGTCTGAATTATCTGACAAAATAAGTTATTTCCAATTCGCTGCACAACCATCTTATTCTGAACCCGTTCCGATCAATACAATGCTTGGCTCGTTTAAAAATATTGAGGGTAGATCTTATTGTTATTAGACATGTCTTCCGTCTTCGAAAATGTTTCTTATCACCTCAGCGTAGCTCAATCCGACAACGATTTTATCGCTCCTTTGGCGCGTGGTCTGAGTAGACATCTCGGAAATCAACTCACCCCATTGCAGGTAATAAAGACTATGACTGCCCAGATATAAATACATTTCATGATTAGAAAGCATGTATAAGCTTCGAAAGACATCCTTTGTCACCGTGGGTTATGGTCAACATACATTAACGGGCATGCCAGGCTATCATCTGAAAGGGTTCAGAAACCATAACATGCCAGTCTGACGGAACCTGGAATGATGACATACCCGTCTGCATGCGTATGTTTTGCAATCATATTTATTTTAGCAAACACTTGAATTGCACGTGATGACCAGAATAAATTAATGAAAAGTTTAATGAAATATCTGTAAAAAGTCTCAACAAATTTGCCAACATAATTTAAATTTTAATAAAATCTTGTCTTCCTGTCTAAAAGTTATCGACTGTGATGAACCGATGAAGTAGAGAATAGTGAAAAGCATGGTGATTCATACCTTTACGACGACGTTGTAGTCTACAAATGTAAAAAAGGTTATCACTTTGAGAATAACGTGACATACGTCGTATGTCAGGAAAACGGAGAATGGAGTGAACCTCCAGCGTGCGTACCTGTCGGTAAGATGAACTCCACGGATTTATAGTTTGATATTGCACTGTTGTAGCATGTTGTGTTTTTGACAACATTCAGTCATCTGTTCAAGGATCATTCAAGATTGTCATAAATATAAATGGACATGAACATGACAGATACTAGAAGATGCTATCGTACCAACTATAAGTCAATAAATTGCAAATAATCCAAACAAATTTTGCCAAAGTTACATTGGAAGAAAACAATCAAGAAATCATTCAATTAAAACGCAAACACACAGTGAACAGAATAATAAACTTTAAAGGTGTCCTAAGGGTGTGTCAGTTGCCAAAAGGTAATATGTGTGAAAGAGCTTCATTCTGTATTTTCATGTTTTCCAAAAAGTTCAGATACAGTATTGTTCTTTTGTGTTGTAAAAGCAATGTTTTTATTGTATCTTTACTTTCCATTTTTGCACCTTATATTGTCGCTTTACAGAATCAGACGATTTCATAGGTAAGTTTCCTCTTCCCAATCATGTATGCAATATTTTGAACAAAAATAGAATGCATGTCTGCAAAGGCATGAAGAATATTAGCTGACATAGATAAACGCCTGAGGTCTTCAATTACCTCCCTACTGTTTTCAGAATCGTGTACGCTACCCCACTCTAATGTGTGAAATCATTTGCTTTGAAATTCCCATTTTTACCGCCGTCTGTCAGTTCGAGACGTTTAGTTTTCATTTCGTGCATCGAAATTGTGGTGCTTCTCTGATCCACGCGAATGGAAATGCAAGAGATTTCGAATTCCTAAGCACCACTCTTAAATAACGCCAAACACAAATGCGCTTGCTTGTTCCATTAATTCTGTGCAGGCACTTACTTAAATATGCCGCCAATAGAATTTGCTCGTTTAATACCGACTGTAATAATATCATTGAGAATTATGTTATACATATTAATATATGAGATTGAGAGCTTTCACTTCCACTAATATTCGCTCTCCATGCTTACAGCCCTAACTTGTACATTGGCATTGATTTGTTTCATTGTTAGGTCTAACTTGACATTAACCTTATTCCCTTCAAATAAACTACATGTATTACCAACATTTTACTCATTAAATGAGTTTAAAAACACATTTTTTCTCTAACGTTACCTTCAATTTGGGAAGGAACCTTTGCCAGTGCCAGCTCACGACTGAATAGTGTAACGCAAAAAAACCCAACAAAAACAACAAAAAAAAAACAAACAAACAAACAAACAAAAAAAAACTTTGCTTGAATGACCACACTCTGTGATTTTTCACAAATTTAGAAATATTGAGTAAAACATTGAGAAGCTTCTATACAGGCGTATATTTTCTTTAATGCCTTATGCGTTCACAGAACTAGTAATTCATTGAATGAGGTTATTCTTTGCATTATATATACATTAGTTTGTTTCGTCCTTTGCTTCCTAAGGTTTATGCTACTCAAGGTGTGTCAAAACACTTCATTCCTTCCTGGACAATAAACAACGCTGGATCTAAATTTAAGTTTAAAATTTGCAGTGAGGGATTACGACTTAAACTGAAACATGTATTTTACGGCTTTCCGATAAATGAGCGTACTGTATGTCACACGAAAATATTACCATGCCCTGCCCGTCGCGTTTTGATTTGTCGAGCTGAACCACGTGACTGACCACAAATACACAGTAATGGTTTGTTTACATGCCCGTGAATATGAATAATAAGATTAACAACTCAAAGTATCGTAACTTTAAGGCTCAACCGTAAATCATAATCAATCACAAAATAAAATGGAGCACTTGTAGTTCAAGTTGAGATACTTTTTTCTGAAAAGATCTCCGGATTTGCCAATTTTTACAGCACACGTGACAGTGCGTCGCGTATCGCTCAGTTTCTGGGGCCCAGTTGTCGTTCGCTCCAGAAATTTTCGCAAATTTTGACGGTTTTCTCGGGTTCGCTGATAATATAATGGAAATAACAGACTCCGCCCTGACCATTAATGTTTATTTGTGGGCGCGGGCTCAAGGAAAGCCAAATTAACGGGCTCGGCAAGCCTGTCCCGTTAATTTTTGGCTTTCCTCTCGCCGGGCCCTTGCCCACAAATAAACGTTAATGGTCAACGCGTCGCCCATTATTTCTATAATCAACGACATGAGTAATGTTATCAATTCTTGTATGTCTCTTTTGGCAGCGATTTTGGTCACCATACTTCTGATATTAGTTATCTTGCTGATCGTACTTGCAGTGGTGTGTCGAAGGTAAATTGATTACTTTGACATTTTAAAAAGAAACGTTGGTCGCCTGCACTTCATCTTATGCCAGTATCACCACTATAACTGCATGTCTACCAGTTGTACAGCCATCATCATCATTCTCATCATCATCATCATCATCATCACCACCACTGGTACCACTGACATCATTATCATATTATCCGACCTTCTAATTGTTTAAAGCCATTTACCGCTAACTGTAAACATGCCCCAACTCAAACAATATGTAGATATGCATTCTCTTCATTATAAATAGCTCCCGCTGCGGCCCGCAAAAGGCGGCTGCAATCGGCTCACTGATGCGCAAATGGCACTGAAATGCGATATGAATAAACTTTTTGACCGTCACCATTGTAACCACATAATAACTGTATGTCATCACATGTCACAGTCCCAGCTTCAATTTTTTTTACTTTGATCAAAATATTAAATTACAGAAGTTATAACGTTACTAAAATATCTTTGGACTACGAAAATAAATCCAAACGCATCAATATATTTTCCTTTGTGATGAAACGATACACCGTTCGAAAACGCTGGTAGGCGACATGGTTTGCGCCTTGAGTCACCGCCCCGACACAAAGTACGCTGCAGTGCCCTGAGTAGTTCGCTTCGGCAAGCTGCATGCTGCAAGCGTATATAGCCAGCGTGTCCGTGAGGCCATCAACATCTGTGACGAAGAGGTGACACTGAAAACCTAAACCCACCTGCTATGAAAGTGAGCTCAGTCTGTCACTTTATTGAAATTGCATAGCTGAGCGAGGTTATGGACCCAGCCAGAGCGAGGTTATGGACCCAGCCCTAGTGTTAAATTATCCGCAGAAATTGCATGCTATCGTTTCATAACATTAGTTCAGCCAGAAATATATTTTTCTCTTCTTTTCGGAACTAGATACAGGATACGATTCAAATCTAAGCCAAGGACCCAACAATGTATACAATCACTCTATAAGGTACGACATGACACACACGACATATTTTACAACATCACTTCAGCCATGAACTTTTCTCCAATATTTCAGCTGGTGTAAATCTAAGTCTAAGGCCAAACAAGACCAGGATTACCCCCATGATCTGGATACTATTCAAAGTAATGGATTTGAAGCAGCATTGGCAAGTGGTGCAGTAGACTACGGAGCGATTAACATGAATGATAAGGAAAATGGCAATTTGTATTCTCCCCAGGACAATCTAACGACAACGTTCACTTCTAATAGCGATGATTCTCAGCCAGGTAAAACTGCTGCGAGTGTGTCAAATTTGAACGCCGACAATAGTGGCGTAAACGCAGACAAACTTCAAAATGACCTGAAATTTGTTGAGAACGATATTTACGAAGGCTGTGATAATAACATGACTGTATCAAGGCAAGGTGCTGATGCAACTAACAATCTGGCTAAGGTTGCCGTCATTGCTTCCGATACCAATGGTGTACATTCAACAGCAAGTGACCATGACACTGGATTCAAGAGCAACGAAATCTACGAGAGTGCAGACGGCGCAGACATTGCTCCAAAAGCCATGCACACCTATGCAGACCTTGATGAGAAGAAGCCGTTGACGGGGAACGATAACGGTAAAGTTGTTTCTGAACCCGGAATCACTACAGCTACGCCTGGCCAAGAGTATGATTGCATTGATCCTTGCGTAAGCGAAAAAAGTCACCATGGGTCAACTAATGATGCCGAAGGTCATGTTGACAATGTTATTTATCAGAGTGGAGATGTCGCGCTCCCAAAGTCTGACACCATATTTACCGATAACATCCTGTATTCATCATCTGGTGCTGACACGGAAAACATCACAAATACTGCGGCTGGGGGCGCTGGTTTCGTTGATAACTTGATCTACGAGCATGGAAATGCGACAAAGGAGAACCCCGACTCAAAGTTCGTCGACAACGTTCTCTACGAAGCCACCGGGAACGTAAATCAGGGTTAAGTTGGCGATGTGGCCAGTCGAAACGAACGAAGTGCATTATCATACGCTTGAAAAGCCGGAGCCTGAGATATCTATGATTCGGTCGACATCGAGAAGTTTTGAATACACCATAGGTCTTATTACCATACGGTGAAGATATATCTATGCACGTTGGCTAAAATAATATTTTGAACCTGTGATTCAATTGTACAGCGGAATAGAAGAAACATGTCGACAAAGTTTTATCTGTCTCTCATTTACCTTACCCAGAAAGTACAAAAGAAAAATTGTTTAAGTCTAATGAAATTGATTGATCAATCACTGCCTATATTGGGCGACGTTACAATGTCGATTTAGATTTTTAAGTTTTATTACAAACTGCATTACGTCTGTTTTAAATATTTGAGTAAAAGAAATGAACTTTTTTAATGTAAGAGTCTCCATCGGACAAGCCAATTTAATGCTTAGGAAAACATATCGGATGTTGATCATGTGCAAGCAATACTCTTATAACCTCTCAGTATAATTTAGTTTACATTTTCACCAAAGCTACGTGAAGATAGATGATCTGTATCTGCGTGGGAATGGCTTGCCATGATATAAGGCGATTTACAGCTCAGTTGCACGGCTTTGCTGAACGGGTGTCCCCCCCGATTTACTGCGTTGATTTTAGTGGCGTTCCTAACGATGGAATTTGTACCGTCATTATCGTAGGTTTGTTCCTTCTGTCATTAATAATTCAAAACTTTCAGATGGAATATGTAAAATAATTAAAATACTTCAATATGTTTATGATATAATTAATGTTAATGAATACGTTCCTCTAAAAGTTAACAAAAGTTTTGGTTTTCTTCCCTGTAAGCGCACTACGGCAAGCAACATGTTTCAAAATATTTATCATTAGAAAGAGCATAAAATAGAAACGGTTAATTTTCCAAATAAACTCTTTTAAACATTTGTACGTAAAGCACAGGAATGAAGTATTTTGTCTAAATTTATATGTTCGCATTTTGAACATACTTTTTCATAGAAATAGGGTTAATTTTAAAATAAGTTGAAAGTATAATCAGATTACAACATATATGTATGCGGCGTGCAACAAAATGTCTTCCGCGATTGAAATATATCCGTGGTGGAATTCAGGACAGAAGATAGTTTCATAACCTGAACTTTAATCAATCCTCCAAACAGTTTAACTATAGTGAACGTGTTATCATCTGAAGCGGCAAAACAGGTATAATTATCAATACATGACACACCATAAAGTTATTTTTATCGGGCAAGGCGCCAAGATCCTTAGAAAAGACAACTGGATGCCGGTACGCCTTCGTTAGCTTGGCCCGGCGTACTTGTCACAACCAGTGACAAGTACCAGTTACCAGTTACTATTTAAAGATAGGGCATGCCCTAAATGAAAACATCATGTTTTGCAGGTCAGGATGCGGCTTATTGCACAACTCTACCTTATTATTCTTTATTCATCTAAGAGAAATCGACAACACTTATATTCTGCTCGTAAATTGCACTACTGTTTCGTCCTTAATAAGTTTAAATGGATATAGGACATTTGTACATTCTATTGATTCAATATGCTAATTGTTTCAAAATATCTTTTACAAAATGTTATCAAAGTTTCAACTCATTGACTTCTCACTTAAAAGCTTTTAAAGTGTTTTCAAGTATGTAATGGAAAGCATAACTTTGATTTTTAAATAGAAATAAATTCATTTCATCAATATCCACAGTTGTAATAAGCACTTTACCTTGCTCCGATTGAACACCACTAAAATTGATTGACCAAATTATTATTTTGATCCAGCTATTATATCTAAAACTTTTATTCTAAAAATATGTAGATAAATCTGCAATTTTAAAATAGTTTAATTTCTTTTTCGATACTACGGGTGTTTCCGAAACTTTTCATTACATACTAGTAACTCACAAGGGTACGTACTGTGCATTGTTTTACTGAGTTATCATATTTGATGAATATATTTAAAAAGTCATCAATGGGTGTTCTACCATTTTCGAATTTTATCCCTATTCATTTATTCCTTGTTGAAATGTTTGAGTTATTCCAGAACCAACTGTCTGGCGGTGACATTATAAGTGAAGGGAAGGGTTCAATCTGACTTAATTAGTCCCAAAGGATTAAATGCAAATGAATGAGTATGGACTTTATGCACCTCAAAGAAATCTAAGATGACATGCAAAGTTGAAGTTATGCCTGTAATCCACCTTCGGAGACAAATTGCAGCTGTGAAATGAATTACGTAGAGGTCAGAAATGGAGGCTATTCACTCATAGAAATTACACTGACTTTGGTGTTCCGTATTGGAATCATTATCTATTGGGTTTGCCTCGACAAATGCGATGTAGATTCGTTTAGATTCCCGACGACCGAAGGTGCGTAAATAATTTGCGACCTGCAATTTCATGATACATTCTGTCCTGAACCACGACACTGGGAATAAGACAGCTACAAAGTTCGTTTACTTATTCCACATAATGTTTTAAAACAGAATCGAATATAAGTCAATGAGATTTAACTTGCCCCTATCGATATACTGCCGAAAGTGTGTACTTGCTGCGAATAGCAGTACTCCATTCCATACATGCACTGTAATTGACGTGAGTCAACTTAGAGCTTGAGAGGACTGTCCTTTCATTAATATGAAATATTATCACACGGGGTCCCGAAGCATGACGAGTTCACTTTGAAAGGGGTTTGTAAGAAATAACCATTTTCTTTTCAACACTTTTCATTCACGAAGATGGCATTATTGGCGAGCTTTCTTCGGAAGAGGTCGTGTACAGACTTGATGATAAAGGATATGAATTGTCTTATTTCGCACATGTCAGAAATGTGACGTGCGAGGCTGATGGTAGCTGGAGTAATGACTTCTCAGCATGCATCGGTAAGTTCGGATTCTGCATCTGTCCAATAAAATAATTAGACAGTATATAATGTCATTAATATTATATAGGGCTCAGCCCTTGGTGTCGCGCCAGGGGTTATTAAAGATTGGCAATGTTATTTGTATTGATTCATGATAAACTGTAATTGTTACTTCATAAACGTTTATATGACAACAACCGGTATGCCCAGTTTCCCTCTGATGAAAGCAGTTCACGTACGTACACGACGTCAAACCCTGCAGCAGGGCAGGTATAGATTTTCTGTAGAGTGTAAAAATTTTGGACAAAAATTGGCAATTTTTACAATGATAACAGCCTATTGCGATAAACAACGGACGTATTATGCAATCATTATCATTGCAATGGTAACCGCACTGCCCACCTTCCACTTGCAAGCTGAAAACTATAGCGTTCCGTCTAAAAACTGGCAATTTTTGAATCTAATTATTGACACAAGGGGCGCTCTTCTATAATTCAATCCCAGCATTCTTTGCGTATGCTCCCGTTCATATGCACGACAGTTTTCTCCCTTTATCTATATTAACGATATTTTGTATCAGCGACAAGGTGCATAATAACATTTACTGGCTAATAAAAGAGGTATATGTTATAAAAAGCATGTTATATGATAGTAATTTGTTTCGTTTTTGTTTATTTACGAGTACTCAAAAAAAACATGGCGGCGCCCATGAAGAAGGGTACACTTCCGGTTACTCGCATAGTATATTATGAATAAGCGCATGCGTAGTAAGTAAGCCGCTGGCGCGACTATTATACACCTACTGCCGTGACCTATCGGAGTTTGACCGTCCAATAACTTTCCGTATTTTGTATAGTACGAGGAGTCCCGAATACGTGAGACGCGCAACGCGTCTCCCGTAGGGTTTGTAGCAATTTTATTTCAACAGTCGCGCGCGTTCCACTCATATCGCGCGTGCTGCATCCCTCAAAATTTACCATAGACTGCATAGAATTAGTTTATACGGACGATTAATGGAGGGAGGTGTATAATAATAGGGTTATACACAAAATACGGCCCTGTATGGACTCACTGAGCCCTCGTCCATACAGGGCCGTATTTTGTGAATAACCCCATATTATGATTCATTATGCGGGTTACCTGCAGGGAAGTAGATAAAGATGACATTTGTTGGTGTCCGTCAAATGTACTTTGCCCTGTACCAAACCCTGTCCTGCTGTGACTATCACAGTCCATATCATGCGGACATATTGAAAATCCGTTTCAGCTCTGAATTTAAGATTATTCATTCTTCTATAACAGTACGAGAAGGTATACTTTAGTTGCCAGAACCATAGAGTGTAGAGAGAGTGTTTATGCCAAATTGTTATTGAAAATACTGTGTTTTCTAGTGGGTTTCAACTCAGACACAAAATACGGCATCCAGTTAACTTGAAAAATTTGGCCAAATCCCGACTCTCAAAAAAGAATTGTTCAATAGAGAACTACGTTGTTACATTTTCTGATGCGGCCTCTACACATGTTGTAAAGTTCAGAAACACTCACGCTCGCACACTCACGATCACATATCACCAACAAATTTTATCGAAACAATGAATACATCGCTTAAACTGGGCGAAAGACAGCCTTGGGGACAATTCTATTCACCAGTACAGCTATCGACCTAGTGTTTGAAAACATAGTTTTTTCACAGGGGTTCGAACTCACAGCATAGTCGGAATCCAGTCACCTGGTGGAGAAGCAATTAATACTTCATCAAAATCAGAATACTATTTTTCACAATTACATATGCACATGCGAATTTGAACGATTATTTTATCACGTACTAGGATAATTTTGTTGACTTAATCTAGTTTTAAAAGGGTATATCATTGACCTTTCGACAGTCTTTCACATTAGCACTGAATATCTTTATGTGCCTTCCTATTTGTCCATTTTTGGGTTGTCTCAATTCTGTCCTGGCAAGTCTTAGGTTGAGGTTAAATTTTTATTTCGTTTTCATAAATATTAAGTAAAATTGTTATTTCGAAAATTTTCCCTGCTGGAAAGGATTTTTCTTTGTGTTTTTACCGTGACATATTGTCAGCCAGCCCCAAAAGACTATTGATAACATGACTAATTAAGCTTACCTGACTGTGTCGTGTATTAGACTTTGAAACTCCTCCTAATGCATACCATACAGTAGATAATATCATCGCCACGTACATAGCTAATTCGATGGACACGACAGTAGTGTGTGGCTATTTAAAGACCGAAGTTTTGTACCTACATTCATATCCATATGTCGTCATGAGACGTCCGGCGTATAAAACTTAAAGATATCACATTCTCAGCGAACCATTGGAACAGAAACATGACTGTTCCAAGATTGAGTAAACTGTTCTTTTCAAACTTCGACGTTTCGATTCCACACACGGAATCTTCATCAGAATCAAAAGAAAAAAAAGAACAAAAATTGCAGCGTGATAACACAGCAAAATTGATTATACTTTTAGAAACGTTAATTAGACGGAAATAACTGCTGCAATTTTGTTCTCTTTAGATACCTGATAAATATTCCCTGTGTGGAATCGAAACTTCAAAGCTTTAGAAATAAACTCTATTTTGGAACAGAGTCTTGTTGTTTTAATCCGGTCAATACTACTCTCCCGACCCCAGTTTCATTGCCCCCTGAAACCAAGCACCGTAGTTGGCCTGACACTAGTTCTCATAACAAACTCAACAGACATGGTTGCATCAGAATCTATTAATATAATACCATAAGGGGAAGAATCAGAGCAGGTGTTATACAAAAGTATGCTATTCGATGATTGTTGTAATGATCAAAATTGACTTAACTTTACTTCTTGAAATAGAAATGTCGGATATTTGTTTTTTAGAATAAGATTAACTCAGTAAATTCCTTTGTGTCACGTCCTGGCGCAGTGGAGTTGCCGACACAAGGTATTGGGTTAATATCGTTGATTTGACCCGCTTTGATAGATACACGGAAGGTTAAGCATGTTATCTAAATTGGATGATACGTTTTCTAGTGAACATTGAACCGGGAAGTCGAGTTTTCTGTCATCCTATGTCGACATATTATCTCATGGACGTCTAATATGAACGTCTTGCTCTGCTTAAAAATGCTACTCATCGTCTTCTGTCTCCTAGTTCGGATATCCAGCGGAGAAGGTAAGACAAATAACGTATAAGTCAGTATAAAATTACCGGTTGGAATGTGGTATAAGCGCTAATCGGCCAGTAGTGATGCATAAACATAGGTACTCGAACATCAAATCTATGGCTGTATCCTGACTGTTATGATGGGCAGTTATAGATGATGATCGTCTTGTGAAAAGTATGAATGACCCTTCCGTTCTGGTCACTTATCTGAACTCCTCTGGGATGATAGAAGTTTTTGAATTGTCGCGTCCTTTTGCATGATTATTCGTGGTAAGACGTGACTGCTCTCGATTCCAAAGTGAGTTCATACAACCATATCGGACCAACATTGGGTATGATTGCCCTACACTGTGCGACTAAGTCAATCAATAAGGATACCCCACAGCAAAAGTTTGTCTCAACTGTAATTATTCTTTCTAGGTGGTAATCGTTTAACACATGAGTTAGTTTGCGTCTCGAAAAAGAAGGAAATGAACATTAGCTCAAACTTTCCTCCAGCAAACATTCACCCATTCTATCTCAAAATCAAGAATACAAATGAGGGGTCACCATGCAAATTTTTATACTAAAGAAACAAATTACCAATTCGCCCCTTTTAAAATTGATAAGACATTAATCCCCCCTGTGCAGACAGACATAATTAGTTTTGTATTTGTATTTGCATTTCATCTATAGAGACTTATGTTTGTTAAATTCTAATATGATATTTGTAGTACATATATGCAATTCTACCGGCCTAATCTAGTCAAGCTAATGGATAATGTGTGTGTGTCAGCAAGTTTTCTATCATGGAATTTCGACATTTTTGGTGAAATTGATAATAAAAACTCCAGCACAAATGCACTTTCAGTCACCCCTATTTAGTCGAGTCCCTAACATTGTTATTTCAAATTAGGAACGTAGGGTGGCTAGCGTCATACGTGGGCCCATATTAGCTCAACTGCGAGCAAACACACATACAACACACACATATATCTATATCTATATCTATTCTATAAATAAATAAATATATATATATATATATATATATATATATATATATATATATATATATATAATAAAAAAAATTACTTCAAGTACAAAGAAATGGTATCTGTTACTGAAGTTTCATGCATCTTGCAATCATCAGACATCTGTCTCATGATTGCACAATGCATGAAACTTCAGTAACAGATACCATTACTTTTTATTTGAAGTAATTTTGTGTTATTATTTATAACGCTCTGCTTTTGCATCGAGCACTGTAATTTCCCACGAGGACCTCTGTATACGTCGACACACACACACACACACACACACACACACACACACACACACACACACACACACACACACACACCACACACACACACACACACACACATATATATATATATATATATATATATATATATATAATATCATATAAGTAGATAGTCAAATTTACATGACACATTGCACCAGTGGCATCCGTGATATTATAGTGACGCATTTATGAATTTAACTGAACAGGTACATGTATTGTACGACAGTTACTGCAATTCTCTCTCACACGATTGTGCAAAGCCAACCCCACATTAATACTTCTGCTTGATTTTGATAAAGTAATAGGGACCTTTTACTCAATTTTAACAGCTTATGTACATCAGAATGTAGAAACATTGTGTTTGATGTTACTGATCATGGAATCAGAGCATGATATTAGGATTTATTTACAATTTTTTTCCTGTTACGGTAGATGTCAATCGTCTTTTAATGTAAATCCGTTTTTTAAGTTTTAATGTGGTTCAAGTCTTTGCTAAAAAAGTGCTTGAAAAAACACAGTCCCGACTGTATTTCTTCTGTATTTATAGTATGTGATTGAATGTTGTTTCCTAGTTTGACATTGGCCGAAAGCATTGGTTTGTTTGGTTATATAAAAGTCTCTGCTCTTGAACAAATGTTAATGGTTGTATACTGCAAAAATAGTGGTTTATTTGGAAAATCAGTCAGCACTGACATTTCCTTGATGTGGTTGTAGCAGTACAGTATTTTTATAGTCACGCTGTTGGTTTCATGTTTGTATCATGATTTTCTGTAGTTAGCATAAATATATAAAAAAGTACTCTTGTTTTTTGTGTATGAAATATAGTTTTGAATATATTTCGATGTAATATAATTTTGGATAAACATGTACCGCTATGCTTTGTCATATTTTAACTAAAAAATAATGTCTGTTACAGAAAAAGTAAACCCCAATATACAAACATTGTTAAGACCAGCAGTCATTGATGGTACGAGCGTTGGATGAAAAGTTTTGAGCCTAACTATGAAGTCCTACTGATAGAGTTCTGTGCTATTTATTTTTTAACATAATCCCCCTTGCAGTCCACACACTTTGATGGATATGACGTTATCATCGTCAAAATGCTTTCCAGCTAACTGTTTCTTCATGTTGCGCAAGAGATGAAAGTCTGAGGGTGCTAGGTCAGGAGAGTATGGTTGGTGTTGAACTGTTGCTATGGCAACGACTGACTTGTGGGGCGGAGCATTGTCCTTATGGAGCAAGACACTTTTTCTCAACTTTCCTTGTCGTTTTTTTTTTATAGCCTCCCGTAACTGCCTCAACATGTTAGAATAGTACTCTCCTTTGATTGTCCCTATTCTAGGTTAGTCATCTGAAGAGTTGAAATAAATACAAATTAAGTTTCATTGATCTGGCATCGCTGTTTCATAGTTAAGCTCACAACTTTTCATCCAACCCTCGTACCCGAAAATTAATGTCCCCCTTGAAAGTCATGCCATATAATATACTGATCAGAAACTTAATAGTTAACGGGTTGACTTCAGGAATAAGAGTGAAGAGAAAATGAAGGAACAAAATATATTGCATAATTTTATTGACTTGTCATAATTAAAATGATAGATTTATGTAGGTGTTTACCCGTTCTGAAAGCTTATTCCTATTTTATTGATTCCTTGTTAGAATGCATTAATTATTCTCGAGAGTTGGACTGTGGCGGTGAAGTCATAAGCGAAGGTAGAGGTTCTATCAAATTTCACGGAACCCCAGGATTAGACACGAATCAATGTATATGGACCATATACATCTCCGAGCAATCTAAAGTGACAGCCAAAATCGAGGCCTGTACTCTAACCGTTGAGACAGGTGGTAGCTATGAAATGAGTTACATAGAGGTCAGAGACGGAAAAAACGCTGACGATCCACTTATAGGGAATTACACTCACTGGGATTGTTTCTTATCGAAATCATCGATATCTATTGGATATGCCTCGACAAACGCCATGTGGATTCGTTTAGTTTCCCCCACTATCACAGATGAGGATATATATTTTTGATCTCCAGTTTGATGGTAAGTTTCTCTTCCTCTATTTCCATTTGATGTAAGTAACTTTATTTAACTATGAATGTTAATTTTATATATCCTTCCATTCCAAGGTGTCCATTTACTGCTTCACAATTTTGCGTTATCAATTATTTCAGTCTTTGAAGAGTACGAAAGTTTGTGTATTTTTTTTTAAAGGTGCTTGTATGGTGTATGTATTAACTGAATTTTTTTTTGTTTTAACTTTTCACTCAAGCAAATATAAAATGGTATAAACGATTAACACAGTTATGTTTGCGGCAAAACTCGTGCCTGAGAATTTTAATATTCGCTATTTTGCACAATGCACCGTAGACTTGGTTCAAGTCGGTGAATTTAAAAAAAATAAAATCATTTATAATAGTTTCTCTTGTTTCTCTCCTATTTCGTACAAACCTATCCGGATTTGGCAGCTCACGGCAGGTTTCCCAGCGATTGAATGCGTCACGTTTGAGTCTGCGCAGTAGTGTTAGTTTCTGCCGGATTGCCGGGTGAAACTCCGCTGTATAGCGATCACTCCACTTATCGCGTTCACCCTACTCATCGCGTCCACTCACGCGCGCATTTCACATGAAAGCAGAATACAAATCATTGCGTTCACTCCGTCAAAATGTCAAGTTTAGGTTTTTTGCATCAAGTCTTTGTCTTCGTTTGTCAAGATATCTTCGCTTTTGTGCAGTTTACCAAACATAATGACGTGGTATTTCTTATATATTCATTTACAGTCAACAGGTGCAATTAAGACAAAAATTATCTGTTACTGTGCTGCCGAATTATACGTTTTTGAATATTATAATAGTACACACCAAATACAAACGTTACTGAGACATTGTGTGTCACAAAAAGTCACCATATCCGACTCGCACTTTATTTTCTATGATATTTACTATGCAAGAATCAAGCTGATATATTAATATTTGACGTGAGTTCTGTAAATTTAGGACAGGTCGAGTAAAAAAAAAACTATACACAATAACAGTCACTGTTTCTTAGGTTGAGCAAAGCATAGTCATTTCGGCGAGTCACGCACTAGCGTAGTTGTTTATGTGAAACGCATGACCTTGATGACCGCAATGCAATTGTATGCTGTCTTTGTGAGTGCGAAACGAACGCGATTCGACAGACATGTATCAGCAGAATCCCAAGATAACGCTTACATCACCATGGCTCTAAAACACCATATTCACAAATTAGTCGCGATAACTTTAATATAAATTGCATACTCTAATGATTTTATTCTCAGACTTGTAACAAGCCTACGGAGAATGGTATTAAATGATATTTCAACTTGAAGGATAATCTATTGGTACCATATACCATATACCAGCCTATAAGTTGTACGCTATTGTCTGGCTTATAAACCTTGTTACTGGAGTTCACGGTCAACATGAATAATTACCTGTTGTAAAAAGTCTATCCCATTTTGACTATGTGTTTGATTATTAATTATGCTACTCCCTTAGCATGCATGTGAACAAAGGTACATGTACATGAATTTCATCAACTTCACCTATGATGGGGGCATCTGATCACAGTTATATGCAAATGATACAGGTACAACCTTTAACCAAGCCTGCCATCTAGTTGCTGTAGGATGAATATTTGTAGCGTTTATTGATGTGATTAAAGTACCAAAGCTGACATTTTCACAATATGTGACATCTGGTGTGGTTTGTGTACGCGAGCAAGCCGACCCTACCTACACACAATTAGCCAATGCAGCCTGGGGGTAATATACTGCAGAGAGAGTCACAAAATTGTTTTTTTCTTCAGCCCGATTGAAACTTGCGAGCTGTTGTCTCGTCGGGCTTTCTCTTTTTGAAAGTGGCCATATTTCTGTCTTGCGATCGACATCTTATGATGTATCTCATGGCAACTTGTCGATTTAATATTGGCACCGACTACCGTGAAAAGAGGACGTCATTTGCTAGTTTCCTGCTCCGAGATGAGTTGATAACTCTGAGCATCATTATGATAACTTCTCTTTTTTCCCAAGTTCCAAGAATACATATACCAGGGCATATATTAATTTGCGTATAGTTGTTAGACTGGTGGTCGCAGTGGTTTGTATCGACGTCGCTATTCGTTACGGCAGTACCTGTAGCTGAATTTTTCAGTCCTTTTTGTGTAAAACTTTGTTTATTGTATAGAACAGGAAATTTGTTGCATAAACGATGAAATACCAAAAGCTTGAGCAGCTCTAATCAGTAAGCTTACAAGTAAACTCTGCATCAGGGCTCGTTGCCAAATGAGTCAACTTTGTCGAAACAATGCGTCACTAGTTCACTGACAACGGTATTTTTGCGTCTTACTAACCATGCGCGGTCTACCAACCTCTTCAATATCTCGATAATATTTTAACAACTATCAAGCCAGATTTCACATGTTATTCGGCGGGTGGAAGTTGGCGGCAAACGATAACAATACGAAATCGTTTCTTTGTACGTGATGCAGGTCGGAAAGAGTTAAGCCATTTTATTTTTAATCATTTGAAATAATAGAAAAACACTACATCGATAATGTTGTCAAAATTAGGTGACAATACGAAAAACAGGGACTAAATAAAACTGGGAAAATAGAGAAATCGAAGGCCGATGTATAAGTACACAGGTGCATCTGCACTACCATCCGTCTGCTTGACATCGAAGCAATACGTAATGAATACATAACCCTAATAGAATTTGTGAAGTTCCGGAAAGCGTCTTGGAAACATTGATCATTTGTAAATATTTACTTTTGGACTCTATGATATTGGGCTTTCGTGAAATCCAACTCATCTTGCAAACACGATTCTTAGTTTTGGCACTTCAAGTTCAGCAGCTTGTCTCATTCTATTTCTATTCGTTAACTGAGATAGGCATATCCTCGAGTTTAACAGTATGCAGTGACTAGTAACGGAACAAAATTCTGCCCAAGATAACCACTTCGCGATCAAAGAAAAACAGTCACGATGTGTCTACTACACTAATTATTTTTAAGCCATACCAAGTCTGCTAAAGATATTGTGGCTTGCGATCCGGTGCCGTCGACAGAGTAAGAAAAAAACCCGAGATGCTCTGTAGCTTAATGTAATTGTATTGTTATTAATATATACCAGTATAATGTGGTCCCACACTTTTGCCGATAGAAAGATCATAATGTTAATCCCTGTGAAATATAGCAAATCATTTAAATAGTCACAGACAAAGATTATCAAACGCCCTTTTAATATCTTACTACGATATCATTTTCCACATTCTTATTGCGTTGTCGTTAGAAACACTTCCTACAATATCGATAACAAGTGTTCGTTGTACTGAGACAATATATAGATAAAATATTCTCCCTTTCTATACAGCCTGTGGTGGTAACATTAAAACGAAGGGAGAGTGCGTCTCTTCACCATTTTATCCAGACTCATACCTGAAAGGTGGAAACTGTACATGGACAATAAATACCTATCAAGGAACAGTCTTCTCGTCTAGTTTTGACGCGTTTAAATTGAGATATTCTGAAGATTCAATAGAAATAGGAAATGACGTAAGCAATGGAGAAGCTGATATTGGACGATACACCAACGATGATCATCCATGGACAGTTAATAATACTATTAATAATACTGAATCAAATTCAATGTGGATTACTCTGACAGCGTTTGAATATCCAAAACAAAATGGAACGGGACCTTTTTACTTTAAACTAGGACTCGAAGGTAGGCTTCTGAAGGTCAATATAAGACTGAATGTCGAAAAACCGTTTTTCATATAAATTTATTTTCAAATAACATATCAATATCTTGTAACTTATTGAATGATAACATCAGATGGAACAGGCATATAGTGCACCGCACGTTACTCATTGCCGGATATGATCGACGTCACGTGAGTCCTTTTATTCTTTGCTTGCAATGTAATAAACGTTAGACGGTAGTTTCTATGTATGACTTCGTTTTCATTCTTTATCAGCAAGAACGGGCAAAGACGATCAAAGAAACAGAAGAGCAAATACGTGACTTAGCTCAAGCCACTTTATCAATTTTTTTGTTTCCCGAGCCAGCATTCAACCAAGAAAAATACGCGCTAAAATATGTCTTTTGATATGCTATGGCAACTATTTTTACAACTGCTATATAGATCTTCACAATAACTCGACATTTAAACATGATTACTATGTACGCTTCCACATGTGTGTGGTTCATTAGAAACCATCATCGTTGCATATTTCGACGTTCTCGTCTTACTTACAAGTGAAATACGTACTACGGAATAATATATAAAAAATGAAATACTTATCATAAACAAATGTTTTGTTGAAGAGCTGTTTTCTAGGAATTACATCGTGATTTGTTGAGTAGAACACGAACGTTAAAAGACACCGCACTTGGGCCAAAATAATGTCAAGTCCTTGAACTTTCTGCTCAAATTTGCCTCTTCGTTTCTTTGTTTGTTGCTGTTTTATTGACATAATTGTGAAAAACAGTGAAATATATTAAGCTGAGTGAACCCTTCATGTTTTCAATTGGGTCAAACACTGACAAGCGTAAGCATCGTCTATCGACCGGTTTTACTCAATTAAATGACATTCCAGGTGGAAGACATGCATTTCCTTTTGCAGCAGATCTACTGTATAGAATGGTTCCTAAATTTGTAATAACTCCACAAGTTCGGGTCATCGGGGTCTTTCTAATTTTTTCGGGATACAGACGCTTTTCAACAAAAACTGGGTACTTGCATTATATCAAAAATGGGAGGTTGACTACTATCTTGCAAATGTAATTTAGCTTTATCAAACTTTTATCAAATTACTTAGCCTGATTACTTTGTGCAGTGACAACTAGCAGCAATGTCCTAACTGAAAACAACTTCAACTGAATACGAGCTGTTTCGTGTATGCACAATAGCTCATAACGTTTACATGTTTTCCCCGAACCAAATTTCATCAATAATGAATGCGGATAAACTGTTTCTGATTATACAGAAGTTTGCGATAAGAAGAACTTCGAAATGTTTCCGGAACTCTGCTCAGTCCCTCATTTACAGCCAATTATTCGAGCCGTTGGAGAAATCAAAGTGTGTTTCTTTTCTTTCAATCCACACAACTGACTGGCAAGGGTGAGAAAATAAATAACTTTATTAAAGTCGCATAGTAAAAGTGTGCGATACTGTTCCGGTCATTATGTCGTAACCTCCTTATTGGTTGATTCTAGACAGCCACTGAAGTTTTAACTTTGCTCTGATATTTCGTTTCAGTCCTCGGTGGAAATGGAGGTGAAATCTTTGGTCAGAAAGGTTTCATTCTTTCACCGGACAATGCAAAAGGAGAGAACAAGGGATTTATCCAAATATAGATGCTACCTATATTTGGAACATTTCTTGCCCCAGTGGAACTTTTGTACTCGGAACTTTCGTCGATTTTTCACTTTACACATTTGACAAAGTCAGCATATTTGATGGTGACGAGAATAACCCTTCATCGAGTATCTAGGTGACCAGGGTCAGATGAACAGTTTAATGCAACAGGAAACAAATTGATGGTGCAACTTTATACCGTCAAGGATGTAGCGGGGAAAGGTTTTGGAAGATTCGAACTTCAGTTTGAAGGTATAGTAGTCGGAATTATGAAACCCTTGTCCTTTCACATAATCTTATTGATTAGTTTCAGGATGTAAAACCTGGAGTGCAGAACGACCTGATTTATCTTCCATCGTGAAGATGATATTATTCGATAAGTATCTCCATTTGAAACTATCAAACTTAGAAATATCGTTTTTAAATAATGGATAGGCTACAATGTCTTTTTTGTGATGTATGGCGGTAATGTTATTAAGTCTGTATCTAATTGTTTACTAGGTACACATGTGGCACGATATTTTTATTGCTTAAATTGTTCCGTGTCTATTCCGAAAACTTTACTTTGGTTGTTCTTAACAGGTTTATTGCAATCAACTTCAGAAGCAGTCACAGGATACAACGGTACTGTATACTCACCTCTATATCCATTACCCTATCCAATGGACGTCCAATACACAACTAAGATATCAACACCATCAGGCACTATCATGAAAATTGAATTTAAAGAGTTAACGTTGAGAAATGGAGACAACGTGTCTGTCTATGATCAAGATGGCCATCTCCTTGCCGGATACAAATCAGGAGAAACCCTTGAAGTTTTAGAAACGCACACTAACATCACATTTGTTATTCTATACTCCGGTAGTGAAGATAGAACCAGAATAGGAACTTACTCTTTGGAGTTCGGAGGTAACTATATCCATTTGTAACTACATATTCATATTACGCCATGCATAATCTGGATTCCATTTTGCTATCTTGACATGGAGTGAATGTTGCTGCTACAGATAACATATTCTCCTCTTTTATATAGTAGAACATGCGTTTGATATTTATTGAAAGTACTAAAAGTATAGGCGTATAGTTCGCATGCGAAATGTGTGATTTGATTGTGGCTAGTTAAAATGTTAAGTAGATATAAACAAAAAAAAGTTTCGCTTGAACGGATCTCATATCGCGCAAGTGAACATAAAAGACATGTGTTCACGCTTTTTCAGAATTTCTGCATTAATTTCTGATGCCTTGCTTTGCACTTACAGAACATAAAACGAAAGCTGGCTTGACCTTTCAAAATACTCATGGTGAAATCGTTGTGCTAAAAGTCATAATCTGTTAGATCACTTTTTGAAAATGACAATATGTTTGTCAGAAATAACTGTTGTTCCGTTTGTAGCAGTATTGGTCTGTTTCATTCTGATGATGAAATTAACGGCGAGCTTTATCCGGAAGATGACATCTACTGGCCTGGTGATGAATTGATGATAACTTGTCATGTAGGATACGAAATGTCTACAAACTACACAAATGTGACATGCAAGACTGATGGTCGCTGGAGTGATGACTTTCCGACATGCATCCGTAAGATA
The DNA here is from genome assembly GCF_041260155.1 of Ptychodera flava. Classification (NCBI taxonomy): domain Eukaryota; kingdom Metazoa; phylum Hemichordata; class Enteropneusta; family Ptychoderidae; genus Ptychodera; species Ptychodera flava. Next base: position 27,248,956 of record NC_091938.1, on the reverse strand, counting down.
AATGTCCGATAAAATCACTCGATATTTATTTCTCAATGAAAGTATAAGTGAAGTCTCTGAGAGCGGCAAGTGCCATCAGAAATGAATGTTCAATGTGGGAGAGTGTTAATACGGAACTTAATTTGTCGACATGGTACAAATTCTAAGTATTTATTTAATAACTCTTCCTGTGCCATTAAACTCCCCCTGGCAGATATTGTGTCGCATGATGAAATTTGATGGCCGTTTAGAAAGGACCACGAAACACGCGATGATTCATTCTTTTTCGTCATAAGTTTTAGTTTTTACACCTTTCACAGCCCTGCAACGTAAGTACATAGACTATCATACTTAAAGGCGGAGCCTCCCTTTAAAAAGGACACCAGTATGGCGGCGTTTCACTGTGTAAGTGGACACCAAACAGGCAACACGCGGTCTCACGCTCCAGAAAATGCCACTTTTTAGTTTTCCCCGGTCGTAATAATGCAGACAGACTGCCCGGTCAGCGCGAAGTTGCTGCCGATCGAACTCTGTGGTTATATTCAAAGTCTAGCGCGACTGGAAGACAATTTTGTAGGAAATTCGAGCGTTTTGGTGAGGAATCAATGACCGTTGGCAAGTTGAACCGACCGTCAATCAAAAGCTTGCATAAACTCTGTCTGCAGGATTAGCAAAATGTGACAAAAGGTTGAGATCAGTTTGTGTAATTAATGTTATAGAAATCAAACATTGTACTGGCCAAGTGTTTGACTGGGAGGAGAACTCCACTAATGCGAGAACCAGGGATTGAAAAGTGCGGCTTTAAGGGAATTAAAATGATTGTCGTTTGTGTAACATCTACTATACGTTCATCTGTATCTGTTTTGGTAAAATACTAACCCCATTCCTCAACCAGCTGTGGTATGCGGTGATCCAGGTGAAGTGGAAAACGGCGAGTCAGAGGGCGATGACTTCACCTATGGTAACAACGTGACATACCGATGTCAGGAAGGGTATACACTGAACGGGACAAGCACGCTTACGTGCCTATCAAATGGAACTTGGAGTGATGATTTGCCTCATTGCATAAGTAAGTACAATGGCGTACTTAATCGGTAGCAAATAATAGAACATGGCAAACCTTCGGGCTTATGATATTTTGTCATGGACGAATCTGAGTCTAATTTGTACGGAAGCGTATTCGTGCCATTTTTTGTAAGAAAAAAAAATAAAAATCTCGTAATTACGAGTTTTTGATTCTCGTAATTACGAGTTTTTGATTCTCGTAATTACGAGTTTTCAATTCTCGTAATTACGAGAATTAAAATCTCGTAATTACGAGTTTTTGTTCTCGTAATTACGAGTTTTTGATTCTCGACACTATAAGCCCTGATTCTCTTAGTTATCAGACAATCCTTAATTACTCAGTCCTTATACAGATTTGAGCTTATTTCTCATACATATTGTTGGTTATTGTTCAATGAGAATATGGTGTTTTCAATATGGTATTATCTTGATTTATAAGGTGTAGTAAGCAATTATAATACACTCGTAGATGAATAAATAAATGAATGAACTTTGGACTGTTACATAGCTACAATTGTAGATATTCAGTATGTTATCCATTAGATCAAAAGTCAAGCATAATAGCGTGTAGATTTTGTCTGGCTGGATAAACACTCTTTTTAGGGTGAAATATCGATAGTATGACATTATGCAAATATTTCACATCTATCAACACCTTTATTAGAGTCTGACAACCTGATAAACACCCCCTCCACACTTTAAGAGATAATCCCCCAACTACGAATACCTGCCGATGTGATGTTATTTTTTAACATCCAGCATAGATTGGCAGTTGTCATCATGTTGGGTTTGCACATGAAATTATGACGAACAACGGACATCTTCTGAAACCCCTTCATGTATGAAAAAGACATATCAAAAACAGCAGTGAATGAGGAAGTCGGACAGATTTCCAAACTTCAAGATTAGTTTTATTGGCTAACAAAGATGAACACAATCAAAGTTTATATGGGGACAGATAAAGTAAAGAATGTTTAGCAATCTGTGTCTTTGCATTGCTTCCTCCTAATGTAAAAGAATAGTACACAAACATTGATTATGATCAAGATGAATGACCGAATTGAAGTGCAACTCATTTCAAGAACCCAAGAAATGATTGAAAATGGCAAATAACAGCGAAAATATGTTTATTTTTATCACAGGTGTTATCAAGTAGAAGTGATAAGTAAATCTCAAAATAGACGTTGAGTTGAAATAATGCAGTGATAGTTAAATTTTCATATGCTTCCATAAACATTGAAATTACAAAATCATCATTATGCAAACATTCTGGCAATTTGAAAACCTCATAATTTTGAGATTTTTAGAAATTTGCGATTACTTGACTGTAGTTTTTGACGATGTATTCATTTATTCGCAATGACAATGACGGACTATAGATTCTCATGACAAGTTAATTCTCGTAATTACGAGTTTTTAATTCTCGTAATTACGAGTTTTTGATTCTCGTAATTACGAGTTTTTGATTCTCGTAATGACGAGTTTTTGATTCTCGTAATTACGAGTTTGTGATTCTCGTAATTACGAGTTTTCGATTCTCGTAATTACGAGATTTTAAATCTCGTAATTACGAGTTTTAATTCTCGTAATTACGAGTTTTAAAATCTCGTAAGTACGAGTTTTTAAATCTCCTAATTATGAGTTTTTGATTCTCGTAATTACGAGTTTTTAAATCTCGTAATTACGAGTTTTTAAATCTCGTAATTACGAGTTTTTGATTCTCGTAATTACGAGTTTTTAAATCTCGTAATTACGAGTTTGTAATTCTCGTAATTACGAGTTTGTAATTCTCGTAATTACGAGTTTGTAATTCTCGTAATTTTTAGATTAAAAACTCGTAATTACGAGAATTACAAACTCGTAATTACGAGACTTAAAAACTCGTAATTACGAGAATTACAAACTCGTAATTACGAGATTTAAAAACTCGTAATTACGAGAATTAAAAACTCGTAATTACGAGAATCAAAAACTCGTAATTACGAGAATCAAAAACTCATAATTACGAGATTTAAAAACTCGTAATTACGAGATTTTAAAACTCGTAATTACGAGAATTAAACTCGTAATTACGAGATTTAAAATCTCTTAATTACGAGAATCGAAAACTCGTAATTACGAGAATCACAAACTCGTAATTGCGAGAATCAAAAACTCGTCATTATGAGAATCAAAAACTCGTAATTACGAGAATCAAAAACTCGTAATTACGAGAATTAAAAACTCGTAATTACGAGAATTAACTTGTCATGAGAATCTATAGTCCGTCATTGTCATTGCGAATAAATGAATACATCGTCAAAAACTACAGTCAAGTAATCGCAAATTTCTAAAAATCTCAAAATTATGAGGTTTTCAAATTGCCAGAATGTTTGCATAATGATGATTTTGTAATTTCAATGTTTATGGAAGCATATGAAAATTTAACTATCACTGCGTTATTTCAACTCATCGTCTATTTTGAGATTTACTTATCACTTCTACTTGATAACACCTGTGATAAAAATAAACATATTTTCGCTGTTATTTGCCATTTTCAATCATTTCTTGGGTTCTTGAAATGAGTTGCACTTCAATTCGGTCATTCATCTTGATCATAATCAATGTTTGTGTACTATTCTTTTACATTAGGAGGAAGCAATGCAAAGACACAGATTGCTAAACATTCTTTACTTTATCTGTCCCCATACAAACTTTGATTGTGTTAATCTTTGTTAGCAAATAATACTAATCTGGAAGTTTGGAAATCTGTCCGACTTCCTCATTCACTGCTGTTTTTGATAATGTCTTTTTCACACATGAAGGGGTATCAGAAGATGTCAGTTGTTCGTCATAGTTTCTAGTGCAAACCCAACATGATGACAACTGCCAATCTATGCTGGATGTAAAAAAAATAACATCACATCGGCAGGTATTCGTAGTTCGGGGATTATCTCCTTAGGCGGGGAGGGGGTGTTTATCAGGTTGTGAGACTCTAATAAAGGTGTTGACAGATGTGAAATATTTGCATAATGTCATACTATCGATATTTCACCCTAAAAAGAGTGTTTATCCAGCCAGACAAAATCTACACGCTATTATGCTTGACTTTTGATCTAATGGATAACATACTGAATATCTACAATTGTAGCTATGTAACAGTCCAAAGTTCATTCATTATTTATTCATCTACGAGTGTATATAATTGCTTACTACACTTATAAATCAAGATAATACCATATTGAAAACACCATATTCTCATTGAACAATAACCAACAATATGTATGAGAAATAAGAGCTCAAATCTGTATAAGGACTGAGTAATTAAGGATTGTCTGATAACTAAGAGAATCAGGGCTTATAGTGTCGAGAATCAAAAACTCGTAATTACGAGAACAAAAACTCGTAATTACGAGATTTTAATTCTCGTAATTACGAGAATTGAAAACTCGTAATTACGAGAATCAAAAACTCGTAATTACGAGAATCAAAAACTCGTAATTACGAGAATCAAAAACTCGTAATTACGAGATTTTTAATTTTTTTTCTTACAAAAAATGGCACGAATACGCTTCCGTACATTTATCAGAAGTCTTTGTGCGATTTGAAATAAACAGATGAGGTTCTTATATACCTTTCAATTTTCCCGTATTTCTTACATAAAGCGATTATCTTTAGACTATGTGGATGCCCTATTATTTATCAATGCACTTTGACCTGTACAAAATAAATCTCCGCCTGGTCAGAGCTAGCAAGGCACGTTTATCTTTATCAATTACTGCACATGTAGGCCTATTTTCCTTTTTCAAAGGTGCTTCTTATCTGAACGCCTCTTTGCGTATTCAGACGACGACTATCCATAGAGTAGCTTGTGTGTATAGGGCCTACGTAATTTGAATCTCATTTGCAACAAAAAGTAGGGTCCTTTACTGCGAGAATAATGTAGTTTAGATTCGCTTTGCTTAAAGTGGCACTCACACTTGGCAACATTTTTAAAGCATATTTTTTTAATGCCAACGGTCGATATTTGACGAGGCAACTGCGCGCGGATCGCGAGATATCGATAAAAACATGTCTTCAAAAAAGTAAAAGTTTGAATTCCGGTGGCCCACCTAAATTCAGCTTCCGAACATCGAACGTTCGGCACTGGGGCTATTGTCAACTAAGCTATGGAGTACGAGTCTACGCTGACACTGCTGTACGCCGCAGTACCACTGGCGTCGGTGATTGGTCATGGCCTGTGGGAGAAAGCTGAGTCTTACTGACTAGGCGTATAAACGAAAAACAATTTTTGATGGATGAAGTTGGCAAAGGTGACTAGCACAGTAACGTGCAGTTGATACATAGCGGCCGCCGCGTGATATGCATAGACGCATGCCACGCGCGCATACCACGCGCGCGGCGTGCTGTGTGGCAGACGACAAAATGTAGTCATCGGAGGCGGCTAATATTTGACATGTAAAAACTGATGTTTATGTGGTATTGGTTAAAAATATAATACAACCGATTTAGAATAATGAAAACGACAAAAACTAACGAGAAGTTTTTAAAAACTTACCTGAGGTAAAGGCATAATGCTGTACATAAAGTCTTTGCAGTGGGAAGTAAATTAATAATTTGTTGCGTCGTTCGAACTTATTGTAGACTCCCTAGAATATCGTCAATCAGCACAACAACAAACCTTCGGGGGATTTCGAGTCAAAATTAGAACGATCGTAAAACTTCGGGATGTGAAAAATACGCTCGGGAAATTACATGTTTTTATCGATATCTCGCGATCCGCGCGCAGTCGCCAAGTCAAATATCGACCGTTGGCATTAAAAAATGTGTTTTAAAAATGTTACAAAGTGGGAGTGCCTCTTTAATTGCCATCAATCTATAGCTATAATATGCCTCCTTCAGTAAGCATTACCATAGGAATTGGAATCCTGATTTAATTGAAATTTTGCATTAGAAATTGGCAGGTTTTTAGCGTCAAATACCAAATCATCAAGAAGTATACATTCTAAAATATTTAATAATATTTTACATCATCACATCAAATGTTGCTGTACTTTACAACTGATGCTATTTGCAGTGAGGGAAGTGGTCCCTCAAATTATTTAACCGAGTAGGTTTATACGTGAAACAATGCTATGCCATATGCAGAATATGTTATCAATTGACGTCGCACGATGTTCATTCAATCCTCTCAAGCTGTGAATAATGTAAGCCACAATAGGCAAATGTTACTATGACTAAATTTGGTGTTCAAAATTTTTAATGAAGTTATTTAGGTTTTCAATTGCAACCCAATTTGTCAGTTTCCTTTCTAAATTAATTGACATACGCGTTTATTTTATAGTTGTATCATGTGGGAATCCTGGACCACTAGAAAATGGTGACGAAACTGGCGACACCTACACCTATGGTAGCAACATTACATATAATTGTAATGAGGGCTATCATCTCAACGGTTCAGAAACGATAACATGCCAGTCTGACGGAACCTGGAACGATGATATACCCGTTTGCCTGCGTATGTTTCAGTAGTTTTCAAGTTCTTTATTTAAAATGCACTAAAATTGCATATGATGGTCAGAATAATTTAATAAAAAGTAAATGAAATGCTTTTAAACGTCCCGAGTGACATTTAAGGATCTTTTACCAATGTTATCATATTTGCAAAAGTGTTAATACGAACACTTATATGTATAGCTCCATTACTTTTTGAAATGTGTTCTCGTCGATCTTCTGAGTACATTATTATTAAATTTGATATCCTGTCTTCCTGTTTGCAAGTTATCGACTGTGATGAACCGATGACGTAGAGAACAGTGAAAAGCATGGTGATTCATATCTTTACAACGACGTTGTAGACTACGAATGTAATGAGGGTTATCACTTTGAGAGTAACGTGACATATATCGTATGTCAGGAAACGGAGAGTGGAGTGAACTTCCAGCATGTATACCTATCGGTAAGATGAATTCCTTGACAAAACAATTCAAGCAAGGCCCTAAAATAAGACAGAAAAACACGGTGAACAGTCATATATACCTTCAATAAAGGCATTCTGCCGAAAGAAGTGTATCAAACTTTTAAAAGATATGATTAAAAGCTGTATTGTCATAGTTGCTTCAACAAAAGTACATTGAGATAAATTGCTTGTAAAAGTTATTGTTTCCATTGAATTATTTACTTTCCATTCTGCACCTTATATTGTTGTATTACAGGAGCAGACGATTTCTTCGGTAAGTTTCCTCCACTACCAGTATGTAATGTATTGAAAAAGTTCTGGAATTCATATAAGTAGAATATGAGTTGCCATAGATGAAGCCTTGAGGTCTTCAGGGTATTACACCTTTAACCTTAAAAACAACGTACCGTCACTCTGCGTCAAGGTGCCAGTTTTTTCTTTCAATCATTTTAGATGCGAAAAAAATGGCGAGTTAATGAACTATGTAGATCGTACCCGAGCGTGTGTTAAAAATAGTGCCTGGTACATATGTAAACCTAGTCAGGAGCTTTTATCATAGTGGTGCCATTCATTGTTTTTTTTTTTAAATTACATTTTGCCGTATAGGGATGTTCAGTCTTTCCATTCAGACAGGCGGTATAGTTGCAATCGGTACAATTATGATTGTCGGCAGAAGAGCATTTTATAAGAGCAAGTTAATCACACGATAAAGCAACCAGTGCATGTAATTGGAGCAGCCAATAACTTCAAATTGCAACAGGTGGAAAACTATATTTGCTCAGTATAACAGATGTTTAAAAACTCGTTTCCTCCAACGTTCCTTTTATTTGGAAAGGAGGGTTTGGTCCACCCAACGCGCAATCTAGGTATCTGTAACATCAAAACAACCGTCCTTGAACGACCGCATGCAAAGTCAAGTATCGCCGATTTTTAAGGGATTTATTTCAGAGTGTGTTAATTGTATTTATTTTGGCCATTATTTGCTCATAAAGAGGCAGATTCATCATTAGTGTGAATTTTAGGAGAGCCTGCATCCCTAATTAGTACAGAAATTCATTGAATGCCGTTATTCATAATAAATATATACGTTGGTCTGTATGGTTCTTTGCTTCATAAAGTTTATAAGTTAACCAAATTGGAGCCACAAAACTTTTTATTTCGATTCCGGAACCGTAAGCAATGTTGGAGGTAAGTTCGATTTTCGAAATCCCCAGCGAAGGATTAATATTTTAATTTAGACGTGTCTTTTACTGCTCTTTAATAAACGATGGTATGTCACAAGAAATTACACATGGAAGTGACGAAATATAAACCATCAATATTTGTCTCTTTTTACAGCGATTTTGGCCATCATACTTCTGATTTTAGTAATCGTGCTGATCGTACTTGCAGTGCTTTGTCATAGGTAAATGTATTGATTTGACTTTTATGTAAAAACCTTCGCTGTATGCACTTCATCTATCTACAGCCTGTATCAACGCCATGACTATCCCACCATTTGTATAGCCATCATCACCATTGTCATCATAACTGTCACGGGTACCACTAACATCATCATTGACATCATCATTATAGCCTCAAATGTTACGCGAGCGCCTGATAATTTAATCCTTGTTTACTGCAACCCGCAACTTTGTCTCAGATATAAAATAAACTCAAAATGTATTTATGCATGAATTTTCTACATTATTAAAATCATTATGAATTGATAAATAGCATGTTCATGCTATCACTTTGATTACATCACTTCAGCCATGATCTTTCCTCTGCTCAGGTGTGTAAATCCAAGCAAAAGGTCAAGCAAGACCAGGATTACCACCATGATCTAGATACTATTCAAAGTAATGGATTTGAAGCAGCATTGGCAAGTGGTGCAGTAGACTACGGAGCGATTAACATGAATGATAAGGAAAATGGCAATTTGTATGCTCCCCAGGACAATTTAACGACAACATTCACCTTAATACCGATGATTCTCAGCAAGTTGGAGGTGCTGCGAGTGTGTCTAATTTGAACACCGACAATAGTGGCGGAAACGCGAACAATCTTCAAAACGACTCGAGATTTGTTGTAAACGATATATACGAAGGCTGTGATAATAAGATAACGGCATCGAACCGATCGCTGATACAAGATGCTGATGCAACCAACAATCTAGCGAAAGTTCCCGCTGCTACCACTACTATCAGTGATACACAGTCCAACAGCATGCGCAGTTTGCCGTGACATTGGATTCAAGGAGAACGAAATCTACGAGGGTTCAGGCGCTCCGAACAATGCTGCAAAAAATATAAACAGCTATGAGGACCTTGATGAGAAAAATCCGTTGACCGCAACGCGCACCGACGACACGGCCGTACATGGAACAGGGAACGAATACACTGCAGTCATTTCTAAAAGGGGAATAACTAAAGCTACATCTGACCCAGAATACGATTGCATTGCTCCCCGAGGTGACAACAGTCATCACGCGCCGACTAATGCTACCGAAGGTCATGTTGACAATGTTATTTATCAGAGTGGCGATGTCGCGCTCACAAAACCTGACGCCATATTTACCGATAACATACTGTATTCTTCATCTGGTGCTGACACGAAAAATACCACGAATACTGCAGGTCAGGGCACTGGTTTCGTTGATAACTTGATCTACGAGCACGGAAATGTGACGAAGGGGGAACCCGACTCGAAGTTCACGGAAAATGTTCTCTATGAACCCACTAGGAACGTGGATCAAGATGGCGGTGGCGATGCAGTAAGTCGAAACGGTGTGCATTATTACACGCTTGAAGAGCCGGAACCAGAGGTTCCTATCGTGGTCAATCCCTATGAATCGGTCGACAGCGAGAAGCGTTTGAATACACCATAGGTCTTACGACTTTGGTGAAAATAAATTGCGTCATATTGGATAAGTACGTTTTGTTTGGAACTTGTGATTCAGTTACAGAAACGCTCCAGCTGAAGTCCACTTGGACAAACATGTTGACAAAATGTTATCAATCTCTTATTAGCTATACACAGAAATTCATGTTATTTAAGAGTGTGTATATGCTAAAGCAAATTGGTTTTAGTCTAATGAAGATGGCTTATTAAATCACTGTCTGTGTTTAGATGCCATTACTGTTACAAATTTGATTTTGAGTTTTATAACAAACTTCCTTACCTCTGCTTTAATTATTTTAGAAATAACAATCATAAACTTTTGATAGCAAGAATTACCATTAGTGACGTCAACGTGAGATCATTTCCCTTACTGTTTATTAAATGAAATAGAATAATGCTTGTAAAGCATGACATCGTTCAGAACATTTTATCGGACTAGCCAATTCAATGCTCAGGAAAACAAATCGTATGTTGATGTGCTAGCAACACTCTCACGAACTTAATTTGGTTTTGTATACTTTTCACCTGAAGTTACCAAAAGATAGATGACCTGCACGAAAATGCCTTGCCATATAGGTTGACGAACAGCTTATTTGAACGACTTTGCAGAATGGGTCTTTTTCTCTAGTATATTTATTCGGTTTTGTTTGTAATGACCTTCCTAATGGCGGGATCTATACAGCCAGGTTTGTTTCTACTCCCATTAAATATTCAAAATTACGGGTGAAATCTGAAGTATCATGATAATAATACCACATGTTTGATAATATAGTAATTAATTATTAAATTATAACTCTAGAAGTGAAACAACTGAAATTTGAACAAAGCTTTTTAAGTCAGGGAGAATATAATTTTACTTTAAAATTTGTACGAAAGACGTGTACATTTATCTTCTATCGTTGTAAGAAGTTGTAATACGCACCGTAATTTACTGCAATTGAACACATTTGGAATGGGAAGTTTCTCCATCTGGTATTTCTCTGTTACACTTCAATCTATTCTTTTTTTAACATTTCTCTGAGTTTTAATATATATGGACAGTTTAAAATCGATCCCACATAGTTTACGAAAGCATTTTTTGAAATGTTAACTCGAAAATCACAAAAATTTGCTCTATATACGAATATTATGTAACAGACCCGCATGCGCATACACATAATCCGCATTCATGTGCACATACGAGTTTCCGAAGTCATGGTAAATAAATTCCTGCTCGTGTCACTACTATATTTGGTTTGAGAAGCGAAGACTGATACGTCTGATAATTTCTCATTAAACTTAAGTTTATTCAACTCAGCACGTCTTGACTCTCCCAATCGACAGCAAGCGAAATACATGAATCTCGTTAACTTTTCAATGATAAAAACATTCCTACTTCTTTTACATGTCACCTAATTTACAAGGGATATTTCTAATGTCAATTTACTTTATCCTCCCGCATCGTCAGAATATTGTTTTTAAATATTTACATTTACAATTTCAAATTTTATATACGCAGGTTATTTCTTACTCAGAAATTTTATTGGAATGACCACTTCATATATGGCAATTTATTGTCCTTTGACGGTCTTTTAGATTCGTACCGAGTAATTGTTTTTTCTTCCGTTTTTGTTGATTTTGTTTCTCGCCGTGCTGGCATAACAATTTTTAAGCCGGTGTAGGTCTCTTATGTAGTTTTCATTTATATAAAACAAAATAAACAAATAAGCAAGCGAATATGACAATTTTCACAAATGAGAAAAAAATGCTTAGTCTTTTTATTTAACCGAGTATGCTTGTCGGTAAATGCTGGAAAACCGGTGATAGTATAGCTAGTTAACTGTGCTGTCTGTCAAACTTTGAAATGTTTGTCATTGCATGCATGCTTTTACATAGATAATATCATCTCTACGTCTACATAAATAGCTATTTCGGTGAAGTCGACGACAATGTTTGGCTTTGTTTCAACATTAGGTTCGAAGGCTAAAGTTCATTATCTGTATATCGTCTGAGCAGCCGTCTATCGTTTACGGTTTATTTACAGTTATGACATGGTGAGTAAACTATGGCAACTGATATCGTAGTTTAGGAACACATACATTTCAAAAGGGGAAGATTCAAAGCGGATTTATCAAATAAATAAACTCGTCAATAATTGATGAAGTGGTGAGTTAGTCTTAAACGACTGTGCATCCAAAAATATACATTTTGTAGTCGTGGGGCCGCGGGTATTTGTATTTCAAAGTTAACTCACCAAATATCCAGTGTGGCCAGTTGCTGACACTGCATGTAGAATTCACAAGCTTGCGTTGACCCGTTTCAGTACAGATACATTGGAGGTTAAACTTGTTATCTAATTGTGAGACATGTTTCTGGTGAATATTAAACCGGGAAACACAGTTTCTGTCATCACTTCTCGACACATATTCTCGGTGACGTATATTAGTCAATGATGATCGACATTTTCTCATTGAAAATGCTACTTATCGTCCTCTGTCTCTTTTTACTGATATCCGGCGGACATTGTGACACGACTAACATATTGGTCATGCTCAAATTACCGTTGGAATGCGGTATAAAAATTGACTGACCAGTGAGGCATAAGGTCTGACATTGTTAATCGGGCATTCAATATTTGGCTGTAACGTATTTAAATTTTGTAGCCATTGTAGGTTGTAGTGGCTGCAAGTAGACGTTAATGTTTTACTCTGAATGGCACACCTCTGTCACACTGGTCCCGCATCAGCACTTTTCTAATTTTGGTACAATCTTGCGAAATGTCAAGTCGTTTTCATTCTTCCAAATCGAAACATGGCTGCTCCCAGCACTGGTTTGATACACTGGAAATTACTGGAAAATTCAACGTGATTTCTCCTTGGCATTCAGCTTACCAACAAAGAAACAGTATATATTGTCAGGTGTCTAGTCGGCTGTGGACAGGACCATGCTCAGTCGCTCAGTATTTAAAAGAAAGCAAATGCCGAATCAATACTACGATTTACCGCATAGTGACGTAATATATTGACACATTAAGCATGAATAGTTTGAATCAACTGTTCTTATTGCCAAGAGAAATAATTGTTTCTGCTTGTAATCATTTTTCAAAAACAGGTTTCCGTTCTTAACGCTATAACCGAAATGTTATGTTTTTGCAGTGAACTCATCAACTCTCGCTGGTCCCTGAGTACGTTAAAATGTGAACGGTATACGTATAAACAAGCCACGTTTTATTCCTTTGCAGTGTCAGGGACTGTTTGATAATGTTCAGAGTTATGTTGAAATAGCCTGTGTTAAAGGTCAGATTGACAATACAGTGCAAATACTATAGTAAAGAACACTCCTACACTGTAAAGTGAAGTGTTCAAGGATAGAACACCAGTTAAACGCCTTTTTGTAACACTTTTTGAACTCGTCTAGACGTTCAGAAATTTACACTTACGTGTTCAACCAACGTTCAATTTTTGAACACAAGTGTGCAAAATTTGAACCCTATGTGTTCATCAGACATTATATTGAACACCATGTGTTCCATATCTGAACACACGTTGCACATGAAATGTGTTCAAAAAATTGAACGCATTTACGCGTTCAAGGGATGTAACACTTTTTGAACGCATGGACGCCGTTCAACGATAAGATAGAACACATGATATGCACTTGTTGAACACCTTTAATTTTGGGTGTCCAAGGGGTGTTCAAGCCTGGAAATAACAAAACAGACCACTGATAGTCAGTAAAATTATTTTATTCTAAAATTACAAAAAATTCCTTGAGTAAAATACAATTATTTAGTGTAAAACGGAAAAATGGCCACTTTGTAAAGTTTGTCAGAGGCAAACGCCAACGATGTTAACACCTTCCTATCAAAAAAATAAACAGAAGAAAATCGCCATAAACACTGTAGATTGTTTTAAATAATACGAACAAAGTAATGACAAAACTGGTTTTACTTAAATTACGTTTTATGTTCACACTTGTTAAAACGCACAAAAAATCTTTTGAAGAAGCTCAAAATTTGGCTTACTTATTGTGTTGAAACACGTATATATGAAATGAATACTCCACTGTTGTAAGACGGTTTCTTAAGACATTGCCTCTTGTATAAATAATTGTAAATTTTTGAAAAAAAATAGTAAAGGCTTCTCTAATGCACATGATACATAGTTGTCCACACTAAAGTAAACACAACATGTCAAGTTGTCGAAGTGTCACAGTAAGGCACAACATGAACAAAGTGGGGAGAGTGGGTCCTTGGCAGTGTAAAACCTATTTCTTTGTCCACAAAAGTCCTTCATAATTTGAACTTATCAAATTACAATCATCCCTAAGAACGTGTGTACAAATATCAAAGCTAACAGGCCGTTATGTTTGAGATACAAATTTCCTGTCGCTTTCAGCTTTAATTGTTCATTCCAACCTTGCATCTGATAAGTGAGACTACACGTCTGTTAAAGCTTATTCTCTAGCAACATTTAGTTGATCATAGCGTGCTACCAAAGCTTAGATTAATTAAGAACAAAAATACAAACACTTATCAAAATTTAGTTACTGACCCCGGAAAGTTTAATTCTATAGAGATGAACTGAAGTTCTCAAGCTTGTTTCCAGATAGCTACCTGTACACTCATTTAATTTCTGTACCACCAGCTTCTGTATCAACTTTTCGATTTCCAGTTAAATCCAACTTTTCATATCCTGAAATAATGAAACAATAGGTAATATAGCGAGATGAGACTTTAAATTAAAGCCCCAGTATTTGTAACTTTTAACCTTTTTTTATGTCCGAAATTACATATTATTCTCTTACATCCATCGTGAAATGTTGTTCAGTAAAGAAATAAGCCAAATTTGTGCTCCTGTAGTGACATACAAACGCTAAATATTGCCCGATCGAGTTGGATTGCCGCGCGGGTTTGTTGACAACTTGTAGGCTGTGCACGTGATCGAGAACGCCGATACTGATGACATCATCGAGCCTGCAACATTCCTGGGGCCTTGCCATGCCACGCCACACCGCCCGGGTAATCGCCCATGGTCGCCGGCTGAATGACCTGCGAATGGTTTTATTTTGTTCTTCTCCGTTCAAATACGTACTGCTACTGTATTTCAGAGGATACAGAACTTTGGCAGAGGAGGCTGACATTCTATTCTGGTACAGTGTGCGATATATACGGATTCAAACTGCAGTCGGCAGTGCACCGATGCGCACCCTGCAGTTGGTCACTCAGAACTCCGGGTACCGATGTAAAATCAAGACGACACTATATACACTTGGCTCACTTCTGTAGGCAAATACCTGTCAAAATTGAGTAACTTGAAGTAATAAATTTCAGCTGATTGTCGCTTTAGAGGCAAGGTGATTGCGAAATTGAAGCAACATAGTTTGGCAATGTATGGTAAGCAGTCGAATGCAGTGAACGCGATGGCCTTTGGCGGCAAGTAAGGGAATCGTCAGTATTTACGACCTGGGGGTCATTCAAAAATTGAAAGTTATAAGGGGTGCTCAAATGTTTTTTCTTTGTCTTACTCTGTCCTCAATGAAATAATGATTAGTTGATTATATATTGTACTCTGATACATATTAAATAAAAAGAAAATAAATACTCTAACTGTACAAATAAATATCAACTAGATGAAGGAAGGCAAAAAACTACAAGTAGGTGCTACTACTAGCAATACTTATTATGAAGAGAGGATAGTGACGATGAGAATGATATCGTTGTTCATGTACGCAATGGCACCAGCGACAGTAAAGATGAGGATCAACACTGGTGATGATGATGTCACACAGTAGTTTTCTGCAGTCCGTTACCAGGGTTGGAAGGAGAGGCTGGTTCACGGAGAAATGTTCTCGACAGATATCACTGTAAGTGCACAGGATCTAGGACAAAACTGAACTGTTGTGAATTCATCCTTTATATTATCATAGAAATGTATATTTTATTTGACTTGAGTTCAACAACCATTTGGACATTTAACCATACCATAATGACATGCTACCCATCCAAATTTAGCAATACTACATGGTCGGAGACTGCTTATTAGGTGAGCTTTTATATCTACATATTGTTACGTGGGCTCAGGTAAGCCAAACTTTCTGTTAGAGAGGGGGTTACTCAAAGTCATCATGGTTGGCTGGGGTGTGACTCAAAATTTCGGAGTTTCTAATGTAATTCCTCCGACCCCCAGATCGTAAATAATGACGGCTCCCTAAACAGCTGTGAACGCCTGAGTCAGAACGATCGGGACCAGTATACGCACTGCTGTATCTCAGCGAAAATTTAGAAAAAAACAATGGAGCTACTGCTAAGAAATTTACAGACTTTTGGCTCTTGATGCATCAGTTACTGAGCTTTTACACTGGTAAAAAGGCATTCTGAATACAGCGGCAAATTTCCTCCCAAACGAGAAAGGATAACACGCGGGCATTCTGCAATGGACGCTGTCAATTTTACCTTGTTGCAGGCCCCAACACCAATCTCGGCCCGGCCGCTCGCTGCACTTGTACAGTCTACTACCTCCATGTAGTACAGCCTTACAGGACTAGTAGCCGGCCAAATAGACAAAAAACAACGTCGCAGTGTAAAATCCATAGGTCAGAACCGTTGATCATAAATTTTCAGAACCAGTGATGTTTACTAGTAACAGTTTTGTATTGGTCACTTCATGTGAATGACTTTCTCATCGAGCTGCGTCTGTAATTGTCCCGGGCATTGTCCATGCAAATTTGGGGCCTGCCTTAGCTCCCTCAGATCGTCTGTAGACTACAGCCAAACTCACAGCCCTGAGCAAATTGTACAGTTGTGAAAGTCAGATATATGTATCATGAACTTTATACAAAAATATATAAACAACAGAATCAAACCAAGAGGTTAGTTTGCTGTCGGGCCGGGTGCGCAGGGGACGACTTTGCAGTGAGGCCGGGATCTCTCTTGTGATCGAACTCCTACAATGCCTGGAGCTCCATCGCATCGCAGCTAGCCGATAATTGTACTACTGTAGTCCTTGTGAGGATTAGATACCCGTTACGTTCGATATTATTTTGAAATACTTTTAAATTTAATAAGTAAGACTTTTGTACTGCATTCAAGATATATTTTTCCTTTCTGAGCGTTTTCAATTACGCCGTACGGCAACAATATGCGAAGTTGATAGGCTGTGTTGCCTGCAGCGTAGCCTGGCCGTACACAAAACTTCGTTTGAGTACGGAGCAGAATCAGTCCAGTCACTTATTTTACACGAAATTTTCATTATACTCCATAATGGAAGAAACGACTAGTTCAATGATTACAATGGTGAAGTGTTGAATTTTATTCATATATGTTGTTCTCTCTCAATTCATTCAGCAAACTTGATCTCCGTACCATCGGTCACAACCCGGGGTCACACGTGCAGTGTCTTGCATGAAGCTTACAATCGACTGCCTCCGTCTTTAGTTTAGCTGTTCAAGACGTTTGTTTGCACGGCTCATTATAGTCGGAACAATCTGTAAACACTTACATATTTATATCTTTTCGGTATTTCACCAAACTTTCGCGCGTTTTTAGCTGAGTCTCCAGTTTCGATGGACCAGACCTTTTCGAAGAGCGTATGGTTTCTACGGACGCCACAGTAAAACTTGCGTAGATGTGGTTGAGCATGCGCGGTGGTGCGATTACGTTTCGTTTCGTGTGTCAACAAAGCTGACTTCTGGTCCGGACAAGAAGTCATTTTTCACTCCTTTTACTGTTAATCGTGAGGCGGGCTAGGCATGCAAACCATGCGATTCAGTATTAATCATGGTCTACTTTCACATACTGAGGATGTCATTTTAATCAAAAATATAAAAAAATTGTTAAAAGTTACAAATACTGGGGCTTTAAATGAATGACAAGGGGCTGACTAGATTAAGGAAGGGGAGAATTTTTTTTTTTATTTTTATTTATTTAGACTTTATTTAATCTCGATAAACTGTTGAGCCAATGGCTCTTCTCACACAGTGTCGAGAAATCATTAAAATTTACAATATATACATAAAAATTGCACACATCCATGAAGACATGAAAGGCAAAACATACAATAGGTACAAAAAAAAAACAAATGGACAAAAGGACAATAAACAATATTACACTACTGAACATCTGTGTCACATAAAAAATGAAATTTACATTTGTCTTTAAAAGCCTGCAATGAGGAGCATGACTTTAAGTCAACCGGTAAACTGTTCCATATTTTTACACCACTGTATGTAAAACTTTTCTTAAAGAACTGTGTTCTATGTTTTGAAATGTATAAATCTTCTCTGGCAGCAGATCTAGTATTCCGACTGTGAATATTGTGTATCCTTTTAAAAACATTCAAATAATCTGGAGCTAAATTGTTTTGTACTTTATACATTAAAATTGATTCATGATATAAAATCCGTTTTCTGAATGGCATCCACTTCAGTGTACGGAATAAAACTTCACTAGAAGTATTAAAATCACAATCTAAAAGAACTCTCGCAACAGCTTTCTGGAGTCGCTCAATGCGTCCTAAAAGTTTGATAGAACAGTGACCCCATACGTTGGAACAGTAATCAAAATGGGGTAAAATAAAACAATTATAAAACTCATCATGGCCCTTTTAGTTAGAAAGGGGCGAATACGCTTGAGTTGAAGTAACTTAAATGCGATACTTTTACAAACAGAGTTAACTTGTTTTTCCCAGCTTAAAGTATCATCAATAATTATACCCAATAATTTATCATGTGTAACACACTCCAGTTGATCTCCATTACATAACACATGAATTGATTCATCTATTCTAGCTTTTCTTTGAGAAGTTCCAAGGACCATAACTTTTGTTTTCTGTGAGTTAATACACATGTTATTAAGATCACACCAGTGTGTGATGTGATACATGTCTTGATTAAGCTTATTTTCAATTTCTTTTAACTTAGTACTGGTGACCTGTGCAGCAGTGTCATCTGCATACATGTAAAGATCAGATGTATTTGTAAATAAAGGAAGATCATTGATGAAAAGTAGAAAGAATAAGGGGCCTAAGATAGATCCCTGTGGTACACCCACAGAGACTTGACAAGAATCACTAAGAATCCAGTGCCTCTTTTGAATACTGTTACAAAATATTGGCTTCTTCTTGTCATCGACTGGTGAAAGGTAAAAAAGCCAACTCTCATATCCTGAAACAATACAGTGTATACTCTGCGAAGTTTAACTGATGTTTTACATGCGATTGTGCCTACTGAAAGACATGTGTTAGCCGTGATTACTAGTGGTACTTTGCATGGAGTATCGATTGTACTCGGGTCAAGGGTTATCTCCACAGTTCTATGGCGATGACCCTTGACCCGAGTGCGATCGATAGACCATGGCCCAAAGTACTGCTGCGTATTCACAGCTACTGTTTGGTATACCAGCCATTGAAAGAAAACAGGTCTCTTCGCGTATTTTAGCTATTCCAAGGTACAATACAATTAAATTCAAAGGATAGTAATACAGATGCTTCAAAATTTAACACATTTTACAATTTTGGAGAGAAAACTTACCCGTTCTGGTCTTGCTTCCACACGATCATGATCACGACTTCAGCGTCCGTTTACAAGAATAAAGCCGCAACGTCCGTTTTGATGCATCATTTGATAAGAAAAGGCACCAAAATTGAACACCAAGTGTTTAGAAATAGAACGCCTCTTGCCCGCCGATGTTAAAATTAAAACGTTCATGGGGGTTTTCTGATTTTCTTTTCAAATTTTCAGAATTTCAACCCATAATAAATGTTTAAAATTATTTTGTATACTTCCTTTTTTAGAAAACAACATACTTTCAGCCATTTTAGACCGGAGATATTGTTCACTTAGTGGGAAATTCGTTGAATTAAAATCCGTGTACGTTTGCTGGACAGCGAGGCAGTAGTAATTTTAATATAGCAACAGTAAAGTGAAAAACATTAAAGATTGTTAATAGTTTCACAGTATTGTAAAATTTCTGTAATGCTGAGTTTTTGAACACTATAAGGAGATGGCTGTTAACACTACGTGTTCAGGTTTAGAACATCATTAATAATATGAACACTAGTGTTAAAAATATGAACACTAGCCGTTCAAATTTGAACACCGACATCTACATTTTGAACGCGTAAAGACGCGTCTAGTGTCCGCTATTTTTACAGTGTACGAGCTTACACTTGCTTTAAAATTTACGTGGTTTAGAAAATTTTTTGATGACAACAAAGCAGCATGGAAAATACTGTTTTCCTTCTTTTTACAACCAAATTGCAATGAGAGTATATTGAGATCATATATTGATCCAAATAATTTGCCTCATGAGATCACTAACATGTTGTCTGGGTTTTATACCGATTGTCTGAAAGTATGGTTTAACATGAGATCGAAATGCAAAAGAGATAACAAAAAGACATTGTTGTGGAATTCCTTATACAGACTTTTTGTACCAGTAGTAGATCACATATTGCATACTTTTATTTTTAGTAAGGGAAGTGAAGAAATCGACATTTCAAAAGTTTCAACAAAATTGTCTATAAATTGTTGTTAGAAGACTTCTTAACGAATACAAATGCAATTCAAATGTGGAACAGAGAGTGTAAATGTATATTTAATGAAAGAAATGTATGGCTATTAGCGAAAAAAGTCACACCAGAGACAAAGTTACATAGCTTTCACTGGAAATTTACCATACGACGAGTACCAACAAATTTCAGATTATTTCAATGGAAAAAATTTAAGCTCCACCGTGTAAGCATTGTCGTGAAGTAGATACACTAAGACACAGATTTTGGGATTGTATTGTGGCCAGAAATATTTGGGAGATGACAGAAAATATAGTAAGTGATATTGTAGAAAGTAAGGTGACTCTAAAGTTTGAAACTGTTAGGAGGAATAACTTTGAAAACAAAGAAAATTGAAAAAATTGTAAATCTGTTGCAAAATGGTCTATTTATAAGTATCATGTCAGTAATATTCACAGAACTTTTTCTTCAATAATGATGTTAAGAAATGAGCTGTATCTGAGAGCGCAAGCTCAAAAAATTGATATTCTACTTAGTATTTTTCAAAGAATGTAATTTTGTCATTATGAAATGTCAAGACTTATGGAAGACGAAATAAATATACATTTAAAAAAAAAGAACACTCCTAGCGGAGATGGCCTAGGTGTTTATGGCTGAATATTTTATAGTTCACCATTCTATAACGGCAAGACAAAGAAAATGTGATTGGTAATTCAAAAAAGGTAAAACCGACCCTAACCAAAAAAAGAAGAGAACCAAACGACTTTAAAGTAATATAAAAACTAAAAGCTATTGTTCATTTCATTTCAAAATACATGTCACATAGTGGTAGCAAACTTAAAAAATACACTTGGCATAAGGAATGGGAGCAGTTAGGAGAGAGGGAAGACATATAACACGGTGTGTATTATTTTATTTGGTTTGTCATAATTATTTGAAATGATCATTGTCGCTATAGTCATTTATTCCTTGATGAAATTTATGGATCCCCATAGTTAAATACACATAAATGTGTATGGACATTATACACCGACGAGCAATCTAAGGTAAGAGGAAAATTCAAAGCCTGTAGTCTTGCCGTTGAGTCCATGGCATATATAGCTATGAGTTACATAGAGGTCATAGATGGAGAAAACGCTGACAATTAACTCATTTGAAACTACACTGACTTGAATTGTTCATTATCGGAATCAACGAAATCTATCGGGTATGCCTCGACAAACGTGATGTGGATCTAATTAGTTTCCCCTACTATGACAGATGTGCAAACACATTTGAACATAATCGCAATCATATCAATCCATAATCCAATGACAGTAGGTCAGAATTCGTAAGACAATAGTTGTAAACATAGACACAAAACAGCACAGAACAGACAGTAAATAGACGGTACACAAACAAAGTCATATTCATGAAAGAAAGATATATGGACCTCTGGCCAGAAGACCAAGAAGTGATGTCAGGTGTTTTGAAAATAGTAAGCGCATCCTGCCCCACATGTGGCACCCGCCATATATCAATCTATAAGTCAGATAGGTAGTGGTCACTAACTAAGGCCCAATGTCACCGATGCCATCAGTGATCATTTGTCGAAGAGAGATATTGTATTTATCTACCAGCTTGCGATACCTTCCAAAAAAGCGTTTGAATGTAGAGACAAGTCTTGCTCTGGTGTAACCTTGATTTAACAGTTTGTAAGAGAGATGGCCATGTCTCTCTACAAAATCACCATATGAACTGCATGCTCTAGCATATCGAATAAGCTGGGAAATGTATACCCCATAAGCTGGTGAGAGTGGAATATTACTTATGAGGTGTGGAACATGATGTTGATAGCGTGTGAGTTGATATACTTTATAGTATTTTATATGTGTAAGTTCTTCCGAACCTCGTATGATTTCATCAATAGCTCCCAAACCCATTGGAGTAGGATAGCTTCCGTTTATTATATGATAGTGAGTGAGTTGATAAACTTTAAAGTATCTGATATAATTACTGTGTAACTTCATCCGAACCTCTTATGATTTAATCGATAGCGTGCCAAAACCCACTGGAGTAGGAAAGCTTCAGTTTGTTGCTTCGAATATTGTTTTGCGAAGTAGAATCGAAGCAAAGATAGGTAGTACTTACCCCTACCCAAAAATGCCACAAGTGTACTCCATAACTTGGTGTGGATGACATTACTTGAATTCGATGCTTAGTGATTAAGGAACGACCATTTCCTTTAGATTAATGTAATCCTTACCTAAATAGTTTTACAGTGATGTCACTGTCCACGTGCTTATGGCGTTATCTTTTAACTTTTATACTACAGATATGACAAGAGTTATACTGTGTGTGTAAAGAATCAGAAACAAGGTCGCTATAGTATGATATACTTCCATCGGCAACTTTGCCGTAGACATGCTGGGCGATTATATTAGTATGGGTGATAACGACAATAGCACATTCTTCCAAGGACAACTTTCACTTCCAATACTTAGAATTGTCAACCAGTTAGAACTACTGAGAGGTGTGTCTAATATAAACGCCAATAATAGTGACGGCAACGCGGAAAATATTCGAAATGATTCACGATTTGTCGTACACGATATTTTCAAAGGTTGCAATGACAAAATTACTACTACACAAGGTGCTGAATCAACCAACAATGTGGCAAAAAGGTCCGTTCACGTTTTTGCTTCTGATATTGGAGACATACACTTCGTAGCAGGCTGCCATAGCATGGGATTTATGGAGAACGAAGTCTAAGACAGTGTAGACGCTGCGGACATACAAGTGCTTCGAAACATGCGCACGACTATTAAGACCTCAATGAGAACCAAATCTTAATGACCGTCGACCAGCTGTTCGGCTAATGCGGGCAAAGAGCATCAGCAGATAAAAAAGAGATTCAAGGGAAAGGGGAACTCCTCCAGCACAATCGTTTCAAAACCAGGAATTACTGTAGCCGCATCAGATTAAGACTATGATTGTATTGCCCCTCCCACAGGTGATAGCAGTCATCACGAGCCGACTAAAGAGACGGAAGGTCACAATGAAAAATGTTGTCTATCAGAGTGGCGATGTCGTGCTCCAAAAGTCTCACGCCATATTTAGTGATAACATGCTGTGTGAATCATCTGGTACCAACACCACAAAAGTCGCGAATACTTCGGTTGAGGGCGCTGGTTTCGTTGATAACTTTATCTACGAGGATGGAAATATGACAAACGAGAAATCCAACTCGAACTTCACTGACAAAGTACACTATGAACCAACTGAGAGCGCGAATCAAGATGATGATGGCAATGAAGCTACATTGTAGTCGAGAGAGAATTATTTTATATTTTGTCTGTTTGGAATATTCTTTGAGATAAAACTCATTTATTTTCTCTGCAACATTACAGCGACTTTGTCAGGGACTAGTTTTTCTTCATCTTATCGATAAAGGTTTTATGGTCTTCTTAGGTTATTTGATCATATTCTTGGTTTTGTACTCGTCAACCGGAATGATCATAAAATAATTGTAAGGTTTTTTATTTCTTCGCCAACGAGGACTCAGCATAAATGTGAGGACATTCTTCTTCCCAATTTAGAGCACTATGACACAGTTCAGGAAGAAGCATTGTCGGCACCGTGTTACATATTCTACTTGTGTTAGCCAATTTCCTTGTTAACGGAGGTTTGCCAACCAAGTCGTGTTGGTGACGAAAGCGTATACGGATTAAGCCATAGTTGAAAAGTTTAAAATCTGTCAAAACAGAAATAATTTTTTACTATAACCCAACTGGGATTCGAACCGCCACACACTCACGGCAACATCGCCTAGCTACTAGGCCTCGCACAAAACCAGTCGGCTACCGTTTCCAACCCAAAAGAGTTGGTCACAGCAACCGACTTAGATGTGACAATCCTGTGCGCGAACTAGCAACACAGTGTGCATGGAGCTGACGACACGCAGACACAGTACAAACACACATATAGTAATCGGAAAAGCACGAAGCTATACAGAAGTATCGGACACCCCGGCGCAAAGTCCACGCATCAAGCACTGATTACAAATGTCTAGTTTTACAGCGCAACAGAAGACAAGACGCCTCCATGAAAACAAGCCAACGTTTCGAAAATATCTATCATTTTTGTTTTCTTTTTATCTTACCAAACAAGTATATTACCATGATTACCGTTCACAGTACCTTCGATTGAAAATGAACAATACATTCGACAGAAATGATGAATTTAATACTCTGCGTGATCTAGTACCATGATAACACATCGTCATCTTGTCTTAGCGTCGACGTCATTGACTACTAGTGCACAGTAAGCTAAATTTAGGCTAACCCTGATCTTTATCACTTGGACAAGAATTAATAGTGTTCAATTTGCGACCAGATTTTCACCCAACTGATCATGAACGGGCTACTTGTATAGCCCCCTTAGTTTTTTCTCAGATGAACGTTCGTTTTCCTATATCCGCGCATTGGTTTGTATATGTTTTCAAACTTTGGGATTCGGTAAACAAGGCGACGCATGTTTGCAGAGATTGCAGTTGAGCTCATCAAATACTGTCAAGCAACCACATGAATGAGGTCACGCAAGGGCAGCACAGATGACCTAATGTCAAATTGTTGTCTCCTGATTGTATGGCCTGTATCCATGTCAGTCGTAGTTGCCTTGTTTTTAAAGAGATAACACGAATTTGACAATGCTTCAGTAACTTTGATATAATTATTGTCAGGTTTCCGAGTCACATGTCATACAGTGAAAGGCTCATGACGAGAAAGATATAGGTTATTTTTGTACACTGCTGTTATTATAGATAAGACTTAGTGATAAAACTAAACATAGTAAACCCGTTTTAATGGTCTGGGAATTGGGACAAACAAACATTATTGCGTCTTACATACTACGCGTTGATGTATATCATATCGGCACGGCAATGACTGTTCACTAAATCGAACATCACACTTCAATAAAATGAGTTTCTATCGCTTGTTACAAAGTATTTAATTTCACCGACAGAGGGCGCGAATTAGGTAGACGATGACAATGTCGATAAAATAAGAGGGCAAGAGATAAAAACCTTGGGAATCTGATGGTACAACAACAGCCTTATTTAAGGAAGAGATACCATATATCGAAGTGCGTGTGTATTTTCTCAGAGTACCCAGAGATGGGTAGAGTACCAAGAGATAGGATACAGAGGGATATATGTTAAATATTGAACAGGCACGTGTTAACACGTTAACTGATGTTATTGAAAGTTGCAATCGAAAGTTGTCTTATCACGAGACGCAGGCACTGTCGTCCTATTTCGACATTGGCACATGGTCGCAGAGACACGTGGCATAAAATTCGTGAGAACTTTAAACCAGAAAAAAAGACACCACACCGATCGATCCATCACACCCCATGCCGTGATGATACATAAAATTTGTGAGAACTTTAAACCAGAAAAAACACCACACCGATCGATCCATCACACCCCAGGCCGTGATGATGTTAATCGCACTCTGCATCATCTTGATACTAAACCAACGTGCGTGTTCTATAGGTAAAATTTACAATAAATCGTTCTGAGTTCCTACATAGTGACATGCTTGTGTATGTTTGCTATAATCAGTTCATCCATTCGTATATCTAGCTTAGGATCTTGTTACGGTAGGCAGCATATTTATGCTTTCTATATCAGGTCCTCGTAACATAAAGTCTGTGCTGCATGGACATTATATGTATGTACACGATAAGTATGCACGAGAGAAGAACTCCTCAAGAGTATATAACTTGATATGCTGTTTCGTCAAACATATCTGTCAGCGGATTAGCTCGATCACTCCCTTCGTTCGTAGACCCTAAAGAGAAATTAAGGCAAAGATAAGTTTATGCTGAGGAAAACAAAAGTATAGTATAGCCAAAGATAAAGACTTTGGAGGGACCTCATTGTTCAAGCGTATCTATATTGATTCGGTTGTAAACAAAAATAAATTACGTATCAAAGATACATTATTATGCATCTGTCAGAATGTGATTGTCGTACACTTAAACAATTGATAGATGCAGACTGATGTAATGTTGCATTTGAACTACGATATTTTAATTACGGGTGGGTATGATTTTATTGATGTTGCTGTCATCACCCACTAAGTGCGAACCTGTGAATATTCTATGTCTACTTTTTTCTTATTTGCATAGACATTGTACTCTACGATCAAGATATAGACTAGAGCAGACATCACAAACAGTTTTTGCAACACAGTCGACAAAAATAACACAAAATACTCTTTTTGTTAATGTACAATATTCCCTACCTTATTTTTACCATTTCTAGTTGTTTGAAGTTTTCTTGATACAAATCAAATTCAAAGCCTGTCGCGGTTAAAGGTATCGACGGACGAATGAAAAACGTTTGTGTGATATGGGCATGTTCACACGATGCATCATAATGCTATGATAGTTGTAAATCCTAAATCACACTTGGGCGACGTCGCTAAGCAATACGTACATAATTAATGACCTGCTAGTCAAATTGTTCGTCGCGATAAAAACTGTAGCTCGTTCAGAATTTTTCTTCGATACCCAAATAAAAGTCCAGCATTGAGAGAGACAACCAGCTTGTCAGAAATTATTCTAGATTGTTGCGTGATGACGAATTTCATAAACTCGAACAAATCGATCGAAATTAAACAATGGCAAGACTCCTGCTTGCTTTTCGATATTTTGAACCAAAATAGGTGCTTTCGATACTCAATGTTACCACTTGGGCTTATGAATCTCCCAGTAAAATATTGGAACAGGGCGAGGAAGCATAGGGAAAGAGAAGAGCACAAAGAAAAAAGGGTCGCACGCAAAACTATATTTCACAGTAGTATTCTTTAATCTCTCTCACAGTTTTTTTTCAATGGGCTATAAGCCTCTGTGACGTGACGTCAGTTAACATTGTTGAGATTGTTTCACAGTCTGAAGCTTGCGCCAAATTTGAATTTGTCCCGTTCCTGCTCACGTTTACTTTGACTTTTTTCAAATTGCCATGCTGCGCGCGGTTTTGATGTAACGAAGCTGTCAAAGCGAAACCAAAATATTTCCCATTTTTTGATTTCATGTAGTCTTTCTCTTCTTTCCACACCAAATACAGTAAAGTAATTTCTCATTTTACCGAAAGGATAGTTCTAGTTTGGGCTACTGATTCCTTTGGCACTGCATATTATTGATGGATGAGCGACTCGAAGACAAACACGACCGTTAAGATTGCAGATCGAAGGATCATTCGACTACAAAATTTCCATGATGTCCCATTTCAACTAAACGCATTGAATGAGCGCCCTAATCGAGACATGTTATAAATTTCATGGAATGTGGTCTTTAAAGTTGCCATAGAAATTATATCCGTAATTTTGTGAGATATAAAATGAAGCGATATGGCATAATTCAGGTTCCTGAGTTGATAGATAAGGAGACTGGACTGTGCAGAAGCATTTGTAAACTTAAGTACTGTAACTCTACTTAACATTCGATGAAGTTTAGTAATAGTATTCATAAACTAAGTATAATACATCTGTTCTGCGATTTGAGGATTCTTAAAAGCAAGAAATACGGTAGCTTTCTCTTTAATGTAAAGAGAAATACGCAATCATTGTGAACAAACCTCTCATAGGTAAACATTTTGCATATTGACATGAGTATGTTTACCAAATCAAATCAACACTCTCTGATAAATTACTAGAGTTGATATGTCTTGTAACTGATCATAAAACCGTAAGAAAATATTGACCTTTACCTTAACCGATTGAACGTGAAATCGGGCAACGTGTACGAAAGAGGAGAGGTAAAGGACAAAAGGTCACAGAATCTGATTAGACTAAACGACCTAGAATGACTCTGACTGCAAAAAAGTGACTTCATGAGGAAGTGTGACCGTACCCACTCATATGAACTAACATGTATTGTTTTAGAAACTGAAATGAGAAAGACATAAAATTGTCAACTGTTAAACACTATGAAAATTTATGTGTCCTGAAATAATAATTGACAGCTGACGTAAAGTTCAACCAAACTGACATGGGCCCATGCTAATGTGGATACGTGAAACACTCCAGCCATAGTCGAGCAGTCTTGTCTCACGTAGTGATGATGTTGGTTATTTTAATCATCTTACTTTCACACCATCTTGCGACTTGCGAAGGTAAGACTTACCAGTAATCGTTTGAATATCTATATCTCGACATTAACGTGTATTTCTGTAATCAGTAATTCTCCCCTTCTATATACAGTCAAAATACATTTTCGGAACAGGCAGTCTATTTTGCATGGACGTTACATCAACACTTTACCTGAAGGACGACATTTTAGGGTTAAGAAGATCTGTTACTATCGCAGTATATCCGGTGACAAGCTTTGTCGTCTAACGTCAACGAAAGTTAGTTCGTCACTTTTGGCTAATCTTGCACATGTACTTCCTCCTTTGGTGCAATTCGAAATACGATAAAATAAGAGAAGCTAGGATTATGTAAAAACCAAAGATATAATGGTTATATGAAGACTTCATAGAACGCCTAACTCTATGCGCACATCTCTTTTTATCTTCATTGCAAACAAAAAAGCAAAGCAAATCATGTGAATCCACATATTTTTCTGCCGCGTCATTTTTCATTATTGTATTTGGTCTTACTTCCGGGCAATAAGCATATTAGGCGATGACCTTATTGGAAGGGTGTGAATGCAAGGTTATCCTGTACGTTATTTTCTTGACTCCTCCTTAAATTGCACCTTAATACTATGGCCCTGTTTAAACTTGTTTGTTGGTTGTTGAGAGATTGTTGGCAGAAACTAATCACAAGATATAGAAAAACACGACGAACAACATGATGATCTTTAAATCATGGGTTGTCACACTATCTGTTGTTTGGGACGCCCTTATAATTTTGCAATATTGTTCATTCGAAGGGCAATACCGGTCAAGTAATGTAAAGTTTGTTAGGGATTTATCATCTTAGAGAGCCAAACATCTTTTCTGGGTGGATACACATCCGCGGAGAGACCGTTATTGAATTAGGTTACCCTAAAGCCTTGGTGTAACGTGAAAGACCTATGACGTCACTTAATTTTATTAGAATGTGCCTCTGGCACATACAAAGCTCTAAAACTTTTACAATTCATTTTTTGACCCAGCATTTGTTGGGCCAAATATTAAGACAATTGGTAGAATAATCTCCGAAAATCGAACATTTTATTATTCCCATTGAGTTAAGACAAGAAACGGCCCGGTGGCTATTTTATATTACAAATATCGGTAAATCTTGGGTAATTTGTTTCTCCGGTACCAAAACTTGCACTGTGACCTCAAATTTGTATTCGTGAATTTGAAAGGCAATGGTAGAAATATTCCTTCAGGAAATTTTGAGAAAATTTATTTTGAATGTTTCACTTTCGAGGTGCATACTACCTTAAATTATACCATAAATGTGGACGTCAGAACACATACAACAGTCACCATGTCTTTGGTTGTGTACAATAAGCAAATATGGGATGCAAGTAATAATAAGCCGATTGTGGCACAAAAAGAGGTTTTTTCATTAACAACCCCTGAAGGCTAGGGTGGATATTCTATGTGCCCTATTGAAAATATATGAAAAATCACACAATTGACTTCAAAATTAAAAGGAATGGAAGGTAAATTAAGCACGTGCGTTTGAATATTATTGTCGAAAGTTGCTGCGTTCTTCAATACAAAAATACATATAAAACCTTTGGTTAGATTGAAAGATCCCATCTAAGGTTGTTGTAGACTAATGACATGAAAGCTATTGTATCACACACTAAGTTTCGGTGCCAAATGAAAAGTGCTGTAACATAGAATTTGTATACAAAGCAACATGACGTCAGTGATTTCACATTCCTAATTACACCATATAAGGGCGCTTTTCAAACATATCCAGTCAAGCTTAGCAGGCTACCCCGCTCTAAACAGTATAGTGACGGTGCGTTATCTTGTCACTTTTGCCACACGTCAATTAGTATATTTGATGTTTTAATAGCGACATAATGTCAGTGCTCCGATGTCAGGTAAGATCACCACAAATATTTGCTGCATATCAACAAAAAACATATGCAAAAGATATGACCATCATAAATTTTAAAATAAAGGCATTTTACATTAATATTTTATTTTAGAAGTAATTAAAGTTCTTTATCGAAGTTTAT